>NW_025777978.1:0-124710 GCF_021130785.1 Homalodisca vitripennis
TAGGTGGTTTCAATCCTCGAAACGTTGTGTTCCCCCCCTTTTTTTAAACCCATAACGACGGCAAATGCCCGAAATCCTGTCATCCTATTTCCATAAACTAATCATTTTGGTGTGGATGGATATAGGCAATAAAATAACGTAGGATTTTAGTGCAAGGTAGAGTAAAATCAACTTTTTTAATATGTAACATTACCTGTTAAGCTTACATGGCCGGTGTTATATTAAAATCAAAATTTTCCTATTAAACAACGTCGTCGAATTGTTGCTTACACAGTTGAAGTTTTAAAATATACGGTATTAATGTGGAAATTCATGTACAGTAAACACATGTAAACCGAAACTGATAAATTAAGCATACTGCTGTATGTGAGTTAAAGGAGCAGAACTATATCCTGATTGGTTGAAACTTAACCAACCAACGACCAATTATAATTTTTGTGGTTTAAATTTTCTTGGACTTTCACCTTTTCTACACTTTCAAGCTATCTTTTGTCTTGATTTTGTTTCAATGATTATTTCTGAGGCTTCTGTTGTGTTATTATAAACTGCCCGTGCAGATTATACAATTATGTTGGCCTCATGCTGGAGGAACATTATTTTCTACTATGTTCAACACTGCAATCTGTCGAGTGCACAAACGCGTATTTTTTGTATCTTACGCAGTGTAAAATATATTGACATCCAGAATCTATGAGAACCCTTTTCCTTTTGAATAAGGACAATAGCAAATCCATCAATAGCATGTTCTGAATCCTGGCCACTTGTTATTTGCCAAGTAAAAAGACCCTTAATATGATCTGTGATCTTAACCCTTATAAAGTAACCCTCGCCATAACCAAGAGCTACCCAGTTTCGAATAAAACAGAGTAAAAATAAAAAAACATCAATATTGCACAAGGTGTTCCCCCCAGCCATACATCCTTTAAGGGCAGTCTGACATGAAAAAAATTTTTTTTGGGGAATTTTGGTTTTTATTTATTAATATTCTTTAGAATTTTCTCTTTAAAATGGTATATAATATACCTTATTACATAATATTAACCTTTATATAAAAAATATATATATAAAGGCTTGCAACTGTTGTTTGGCGTTGAGCACCACTCCTTATAGTAAACAACAATCTATAAAATAAAATATTAATTGGTTTTTGTTATGTTGGTACTGTTTTGCTTTTAGTCTGGTTTTAGCTGATATCACACACTGTCAGCAATATGACAGATGTCATCTGTTGTTATTATTTTATGTTGGAGGTTATTGTGAATTTTTTGAAATACTGTGTTTTGTGATTTGCAAGTTTCCCTGTTGTTTTTTATTTGTAAAGGAGTTTATTGTAATTGAATGTAGATTAAAATGGGTAATAAGAAGAGAGTAGGAACTAAGAAACTATGTTACAAGAAGAAGACTGTTGTTCGTAGCAAGAAAACAGTAGTAACTTCAGGTAATGAAGAGGATGGGCCTAGAACACCCAAAGTTGTTTCCACATCCAATGAGAAATTGAGCCCTAACCTACCCTGCTATGATAATTCAACTGATACCTTACAGTATGACATAGTAAACATTGTACAGCTAGAATCAGTTTTGAAAGATGTTGCAGTGTGTGGGGTTTTGTCATGGCAACCTATCATTTAGTCGAAAACCATTAGCAGGGCTCGCAGTACAAATTTCCGTCTCCTGTAGCTGGGCATGACAAAAGCTTTTGACAACTGTCCCAAAGCAAACAGATATTAGGCCTAGGCCTATTGAGGCACCAAGCAAAAGTTCACAATGCTACTAGACTTGAACCTAAGGTTAGTATACGGCTTGGTGTAATAGGAAAGGGCTATACTGCTGCCCAAAACTCTTTGCGGCATGATGAATTTACCCGCTCCGCCCAGCAAGTTCAATCAACATGAACAGTTTTTGTCCAGCCATGTAGAAAGTGTGGTGTGAAAACTCTATAAGAAGAGCAGTGACAGAAGCAGTTATTGAAAATGGAAATTCTAATGACTTATGTGTTGCGGTTGACGGAAGCTGGCAAAGCGAGGCCACACCTCGCTAAATGGCGTTGTCACAATTACTTCAGCAGATACGGGTAAAGTAATAGATATTTATTCAATGTCAAAATACTGTAACTGCCCTCAGAGAACAAGCAACCAACACTTAGAAATATGCAAGGGAAATTATGTAGGTACAGTGGAGGTATGGAAGTGAAGGTGCGACTGCAAGTTCAAAAGATCCGGACTAAATACGGTGTTCGCTATGTGGGACCTTGGGATGGTGACTCCAAGGCTATGCAGCGTTGGGGCAGAAGCACCATATGGCCCAGATGTGTCCTTCAGAAGTTGGAATGTGTAGGACACTCCAGAAGAGGGTGGGACAAGAATAAGGGACTTTTCATGAAAAAAAAAAGGGTTGAAGCTTTCTGAGGAAAAACTCTTTCTGGGAAAGGTAGGCTAACAGGGAAGGCGATCCAACAAATCCAAATATACTATGGACTAGCACCGAGGAAAACACACAGCGGGAAGCCATGAGGCGAGCAGTTTGGGGGGTTGTACTGTCATGTTCAGTCTACTAAAAGATACGCCTTTACATATTTTATCCCAACACCCAAGACACATGGGGTAAATATAACAAAGCCCCCAAAGAAAAAACTAAATATGACCCCAGCCAGCATTTTCACCTCCACCTGTTTTAAAGAAAGCAATCAAACCTATTTTTAAAACTTTGTGCAACCCCAAACAACCCGAAAATGTCCAAAAGGGAAAAACTCAAAAACCTAAGGGAGCATAATAAAGTATTTGGGCTCGGCCCCTAAACGCACCTTTGTTACACTAGGGCTTTGGGTAGGTTTTCTATGAGGCAGTCCTATCATTCAATGATGGGTACAGCTCCAAAATTTTAAAAGTTTTGAGAATTGGGCTAGAACCGGGGTGAATTGGGGGCTTTAAACGTCTCGCCCCCAGGGGTTTCAAAAAAAGCGTAAAGCGGCTCCGGGGACATTAAAAAAAAAATCAGGAAATTAAAGGATTTAGAAAGGAAGCTGGAGGATCTTACAAAAGGGGGAGGATCCAGACAACCCTTCCTACAGTGGGGGGCCATCTTAAACCAAGGTATGGGCCAAAATTTATGCCCCCTTCTTGTTTTCTTTTTTTGCCAAACTTTTTTTTTTAATTTGGGGGGCCCAAAACAAAAAAAATTTCGGGGCCTACCCAGAAAAATTTTTTAACAGTTTTTCTATTAAAATTTGCCTTTTTTCCCCCTATGGGAATTTAAAATATCTTTGTAAATGGGCACAGTAAACTTTTTATTAAAAAAAAAGTTAGTTAAAAAAAAAAAAAAATTATAAAAAAATTAAATTTTTTTTAATTTTTTTTTTTAAAATTTTAAAAAAAACCTCATGAAAAACCGTTTAAAAAGTTTTTTTAAATAAGAAAATTTTAAAAATCAGGACTCATCTATAACCATTACGGGGGATATTTTCCCAAGGGGTTAAAATTTTATTTTTTTAAGGGGAGGCGGACTCCCTTAAAAAAAAGGTTTATAGAAAATAACGTATACGCATAGGGTTTTAAAAAACGTTTTAAATAAAAAAAATTATTTTTTTCATCTTTACTTTTTTATAAAATCCTCCCCCCCCCCGGCCAGGGGGGTGTTTCCTCCAAAAGACATGCACCCAAAAGCCAAAGCCTTTCTTTGGGTTCATTTTCCAAAAAACAGATAAATTTTGAAGTAGCAAGGGTTTTCCCTGGCTTTTCCCAAATTTTTTTTGGGTATTGCTTTTAAAAATTTTAAACACTAATAGGGTTGGAATTTTTTGGGGATTTTTTCCCTTTACCAACTTTTAACTTCCTTATTTAAAAGTTTTCCCCAAATTTTTTTAATTTCTACAATTATTTAAGTTTTTACAGTATCACTTGTTACATTTTTATAATACATTTAAAATTTTATTCGCCCAAAAAAAATGATCTTGCAGGGCTTGACAAAATTTTAATTTTAACCCCCTTATTTATTTTGGGGGTTTAATTTCCCCAAATTTTTAAAATACCTCTAATCCAAGACTGACTTCAAAACCCCAAGTTTGTCGAGTGGGGGATTGGCGGGGGGGAAACATCTTGGTACTCATTGGGCACCCCAAAAATCAAGGTTTTAAACCCCATTCTTAAGCTTACGGGGCCTTTTTTTTTACATAAATCTTTTTCCTCTTTTTGGAGCCCCCAAAAGGGGCTAAACTAAAAACAATTCAGGTGAATGATCCCCCCCCCTTATTAATGTGAATGAGAAGAAAATTACCACTTGGGGGGGGTCTTGTATTTTGGGGGGAGGGGACAGGAACTTCTGGCGGACCCGGGTTTGGCACCAGCCAAAAGTCAATATTTACGTTTTAGCCAATTTCAGTCCACAAATGTTACGCGCTGTAGGACGGGATCAAAGCTGAAATATTAATTGGTTTTTAAATGTTGTCAGTTCATGTGATTTAAAATTATTTCATCATTTGAACTAATCACCTGAATATACATCTATTAATAGTCAAATGATATTGAACAAAAGGGGGAGGTTTCAATTTGGGTTTTGTATAATTCAAAATAAGAATAAAAGCATTACTTACTTTAAAAGGAAAAAGGGGCACAAAACAGAGGAAAAAATCTCTCAATTTCTCAAATTTTATAAGGGAAAAAAGTTAAAAGTTTTGAAAGACCAAACATATTCCTGTTATCACTTTAAAAAAAATCATACACAAAAGGGGTACAAGGCAGCCTATTAAAAAACAAATTTGGTTTTTTTCTGGACAAAAAATTTTTCCCAAAAGTGGTCTACTTCCTCTTTTACATTGGAATGCTTGGGGATTGAAGAGCTACGGGGGTACTTTAAAAACCCCGCTAAAATAGGTTTGTAAAAATTTGTGTAAATTATTTTAGAATAGAAGGCTTAAATTCCCCAAAATTGGTTTTTTGTAAATTTTAAAAAGGGGGGAATTTTTTAAAAAACCAAAAATAAAAACCCCTTTTTGGGGGGGAAAAATATTTTTAAAACTCCTATTTAGAGGGAAAAATTTTTTTTTTTAAGTTTTATCCCTTTAGAAACCCCCCGGTTTTAGTCCCGTTTTTGTCAAAAATACTGTATTTGGCTGAGCTTCTTTGAACCCAAAACACTCAGGGGGTGGGGGAAAAAAATTTTCTTTGTCTCAAGCATGTATCTAAAAAAAAAAAAAATGAAAAAAAAAACAAAAACAGTTTTTGGAAAATTTTACGAATCTTCATTTCTACAAGATAAGATTCCTTTAAAAGATATTTTGAACCCCTTTTTTTTGGTTTCACTGCGTTTTGGTTCAAGCCTTTTTTTCTCGGGGTTTTTTATTTGGATACTTTTTTAAATTAGGGTACAGGTTAAATTTTTTAATTTTAAATTTTTTTCCTTTTTAGGAAGGGGTCGATTCGATTTTTGGGCACGTTCCTTCATTGGTTTTACTGCACTTTTGCAAATTTTAAAACCCCTGAAGGGAAAACTGAGCCCCAAAATTAAAATTTTTGGGCCCCCTTTAAATTCGGTGAAATTCTTTTTTACTTTTTCTCAATCGATTTTCTTTCAAAAAATATTTTTATTTGACGGGATCCGTAAGGTTACGCCTTGTCCTTTAACAAGGCATATTTTATTTTATTGAGTTTTGAGTTTTACTTTTTTTCTCATAAGTACTATTTTAGAGTGTTGCTTTTAATTCCCCTTCAGGAAAGATATTTTTGTTTCCATAACAAACATTTTTAAAAAAACAATCTTAATGAGGATGAAGTGTCTGTTTTACACCTATTGAATTTTGTTTAAAACAGTATTGCAATTGTCTGGAAAAATCCAGTTATTTAAAATTTTGAAACAATATGGGGAAAAAATACTTTAAATTTTAAAATTTAAAATTGGCCCCTGGTAACAATTCCCCAAATAGCCTAGCCTTGATCCCCCGGTTCTTTTTTTTCAAAAAAAACCTCTCGTGGGCCGCCGATTTTCCCAACACCCCCCCAAACAATTTAAATATCTTCCCCCAAAAAGGGGGTGAACACTTCTGTAGGTGGGTCCACAAAACTGCTCTCAGACCCCCCATAAACAAGAATGCGCAAATAATAGTTAATCTAAAAATCCAAATTATGCGGGGATAACAATAAAATTTGCCCGGGACTGAACCTTTTTTGGTTTTTGGCCCAAAAATTTTTATATATACTTTTTTAAAAAATTTTACTTAAAAACTGTCCCCAGATGCCGGGTAGTTAAATATTTTAGAACCCCTGTGGGCCCTTTTATTGTTTTTCGGACTCAAAAAAGCAATAATTTTTTTTAAAATCAATTTTGGAAATGATAGTTTTTTTATAGCGGAAATTTAAAAACTATCCAAAAATTAATTTTTTCCCCGATGCTCTGAGAAAAATTGTTGTTTTTTCTTGCTAAAACTATTTTTTTTTTGCTCGCTTTTTGATTTATGTTTTTTAAAAATTTTGGAATCACTTTGTGAATTTTAAAAAAAAAATAGAGAAATACTTGTAAACAGATAAGTTGTAAATTTTTAACAAAAAATTTCTTGATAATGGTTTAAAAACCTATATCAGAGTTTGTTCTTTAAAAAAGGAAAAACTGGGTAAACGCAGCTAGGTACAATTCCAAAAAAAAAAACTTTTTCGTCCCCAACTGGTACCATGGATAAAAAAATTACCCTTTGGGACATTTTAATTATTGAAATAATTTTATAAAATTTTTTATTTTTATTAAAAAAAATAAAAAAATAAGCAAAACATTTTTTTTTTTTTGGGGAAAGGGAGATTGAAACCCAAAAAAAGAGGTTTTTTTGGAAACCCCAAAAATACTGTTTTTAAAATTTTTTAAAGAAATATTTAAAATGAAAAGGGCTGCGTTGGGAGGGTTTAAAACTTATTTTAAATGGGGTTTGCGGGAGTCAAAATAAGAGGAATATTCTGTAAATTCGGTAATGAAGTTTTCACATCCCACAGTAAACAATACCTGGTGCAAAAAAATTGTTTTTTAGGGAAAAAGTTTACTCACCTAGAAGGGGGGTAATCACAAAAATTTAAAAAATGATAGACTGAAACGGGGGAAAACCCCCACATCAACAAACCCAAAAAAGAGCCTCCCAAACAGTAAACAAATTTTAAAAAGGGGTTTTGGGGGGCCCAAAAGCTGAAGAATAAAAGAACGCTGTGCGAGGGGGGGGGGAAAACTACCTCGAAAAGATACTAACTATCACTTTTCTTTCTTATTTTTTTGTTTAAAAATCTAGTCCCAAAAGGGATTGTAATTGCTTAGATTTTAAATAGTCTAAAAAGGTCGGAATTTTAATTCTCAAAAAATGCAAAACAATGGGTAGTTCAAATTAAAAAGGGGGCAAAAAAAGGAAAAAAAAACTGTAACGTGGTAATATAATACATCCGAATCAAAAGTGCTCAAATATGCGAAAAATCTGGAAAAGACCAAACGCAAATGTATTTAAACCCCTGTTTTCCCTTTTCAATTAAATGAAATAATATGAACCACCTAATATTTTGGGTTCTCCCATTTAAAAATTCTGGGCTTATTTTTAATCAAAAGTGCTTTTCCCCCAAAAGCCCCAAAAACTTCAATTTTTTTTTAATTGTTTCGTGCCGTGGGTTGATTCCATAAAATAAATAACCAAACCTTTGCATAAGGAAAGAAAAAATGGGAAAAAAACACTAATTTTGAAAATTTTCCCCTTTCAATTTTAAAAATTTTTTTGGGGCATTATAACTTTTTTTTTTAAAAATTTTTCATTTTTAATTATTTTTCATTTTTTTTAAAAAATACTCAGGGGAAATGGTTACATTTGGGGCAACATTTTAGTAACCCGGGGGAGACATAAATGTGCCCTTAACTGTAACAAAGATTGACATTTCAGGTTCCCTCGGTTTTTTCCTAAACTTTTAATATAACTTGTCAAAACCTCAAATTAGAGGTGTAATGCTAAAAATTTAAAAATTTTTAAAGGAATTTATAATTAGTCCGTAATCTTATATTATCAAATATTTTTGTCAACACGACCTGGTAAACCATGACAAAATCTTTGGTTGACATTTTTTTAAAGCAAATACTTGAAAATTGTCAGCTACAAGCGAGAAAAATTTAAAATTTACAATGTATCTAGAATTATATTTTGTTTCTTTTTTTTTTTTCAAATGACAACCGGCAAAAAACCCCTTTACCCTTAAAACAAAAACTTTTTTTAAACGGACCTCAGATCAGTTCCAGATCCCCCAACAAAATTGACGGGAAAAAAAGTCCGAGGAAAATCCCTGCCGATGGGGTGGGGCATTGTGGGGGCAGAAGGAGAATCCCTCGAAATATTCCTAAATTCAAGCTCGGGTCACGTAAACCCCTTTTTAAATTTGAAACTTTTCTATTTGCGAGTATATATTTCCAAAAATTTTATCGCGTATAAAAAGTATGGTTTTAGGGGGAGGGGAATGGCCTCTTTTTAAAAAACCAAAGTACAACCAATCTGAATGCCCAACTCGCTGAACCCCGGCTTTTGCGTACTTGTCTTTCTTCAGATGGTTTTGGGGGTTCCCCCTTTAAAAAGATCGCATGAAATTTCGAGTAAAAAAAAAGTAACGAAAACTGTTGCAGCAGGGGTTGATTTTCTTAAACTATTTAAGGTAAAATTCAGATTTTTTTAAAAAAACCCAAATTTTTTATATTTACATTTGGCATTTTAGGCAAAAAAGAAAATTTTTTTTAAAAATTTTAAAATTTTAAAATATATTGGGGAAATTTTTTGGGTTTTTTACTTAAAAGGGGCTTTTCCTTTTTGTTAAAAGCAAAAAGCGGAAAAATAACCAACAGGATAACCCCCCCTAAAAAAAAAAAAACCAGCTGTAATTTGAAAAAAACCCCAAAAAGACTGAATCCCCAAAAATGCACAATGGAATTAAAAAGAAATGAAGACAAAAATAACAGCTAAAACTTTGAATTTCTTTTGGGCCCCTTTTTAAAAGGTTTTCCGTGTTTTTAAAAGGGCCCCCGATTTAAAACTCTTTTCAACCTACCCTTTAAAAAAACCCCCACACAGTTTTTTTTTCGTTCATAAAATCCCCAAAAAAATTTTTTAAATAGTTCCGGGATCTAAAATATATCGCTTAGTTTTTTTAAAAAAAACACAGCATTTAAAATTGGGGGGAACGTCGGAAAAATGGGGAAACCTTTCCCCGGCCCTTTAAATTTATGTTTATCCAAGGTTTTTGGATTTTAAACCAAATGTCCTTTTTGACAAAAAAAATTGAGTTTTGATTTGAACAACCTTTTAAAAAAATAAAAAACGGGTTTCACTGTTTTTTAACTTATTTTTGCTGTCTCAAAATTTGGAAATCATGAAAGGTATTCCCAAACTTTCTGTAATTTTCTCCTTTCCCCCAGATAAATTTAAAACCATTGTTAAGGCGTTAAAACTATTTAACATTGCTAAAATTGCAGTTTTGTTTCTAAATTTTTCTTTTCTCTTTTTTAAGCTTTTTTTACTCTTTTATTATACGCCTTTTTTTTTTTAAAATTTTTGGTTTTGGGGTTTTGGTTTATGTTAATTGTATGAGGTTTTTAAAAGTATGGTCGTTTTAATTTTAACAATATATATATTTAATTTATATATATATATTAATTTATATATATATATATTATTTAAACTTAACTTGTTTTTTCCCTTAAGTGATACTCAGTGTTGTAAAAAAATTTATTTAACGAAATTTTTGGGCATAAACCAAGAGTAACATAATTAATTTTAAAAACATTCAAAGATAACCAAAAATATAATCCGTTTTCACTTCAGGGGCAAAAGGTTTTTTGAATTTTAAAAAATTTTTCTGTTTCTAATCGAAAAAACCCAAAAAAAAACAAAAAACGCGAATATTCACGCAAATAAGAACAATCAAAATTTCAGCTCTTTTTAGATTTTTAAAAAAATTTCTTTTTTTTAGCGTGTCAACCACAAAGATTTTTTCGCTTTCCCCTTAAACTTTTTAAATTAAAAAACAAGTAAAAAAATTAGCCACAATATGTTTCGTTAGGGCATTTTTTAAAATGCAGTCAGTCTTTAAAGGAAAAACACCCTATTTTGACCGCAAGTAAGCAAAAAAACAATTTTGTGGTTTTTTTTAGAATCAAGCTTTTCTGGTCGCAAAAAGTTTTTTCATGTCCAATATTTTACATTTTTTTAAAATTTTTTTTTTTGATGTAAAAAAAACAAAAAAAACTTGGAGTTCAGGGGGACGGCCCCCCCCGGAACCTAAAATTGTTTTTAAGTCGTAAAGTTTTAAATGTTAATTGTTTAAATATGTTCAGCTTTTCTCCAATTCAGGAAATAATAATGATAAATTCATTATATTTTTTCTGATTAAACAAAATAAAAAAACCCAAAAAAAATTTTTAATTATATATTTTTGTAAATTATGCCTCACCGTATGAGGTGAAATAGTGTTTAAAATTCCTGCCCTACTATTAACCCCCAGCCCAAAAAAGAAAATATAAAAAATTAAAAAAATTTAAATTTGAAATTTAAAAAAATTTTCGGGGAAAAAATCCATAAAAACAATCTTTCCCAATAAATAAAAAACTTTTTAGCTAAAAAAATTTCTAGTATAAAAAAAAATTTTTTAAATTTCAAGGTTTTTTTTTATTAATTCCCTTTTTTTTATTTTCTTAATTCTTTTAAAACAAAAGAGAAATTATTTTATTGCTATTTTTAAAACCTTTTTCCCAATTTTTTAGCCCTTTTCAAAAATTTTTTTCGCACTTTTTGCAGAAAAAAAAACCGTCATCCCTTTTTTCCATTTAAAAAATTTCTAAATGCTACTTTTTTTTTCTTTCTTCAATTACTTTTTTAAATAACTTGTTAAAAAAAAAGGAAAAAAAAATCCAGAAAAGGGTCCGCTTTGTTTTATTATAGTGAACAGTGATTTTTGGGAATTTTTTAAAGAAAATTTTTTAAACCTTTATTGCTACTCTTTTTCCCCCGTTTATACATGGCTTAAATAGCTACTTAGCTCTCTAAAGATTCGGCCGTTTCTAAAAAATTTTTTTTACTGAACAAAGGTGGTTTAAAAAAAAATAAAAAACCCCCTTTTGGGCTGTTTTTACTAGGGGGGGGGAACATACAAAAATATTAGGGGGGGGGGTTTAAAAAAATTTTGCCCTCCTTAAAAGGGGGCTAAATCAAATGTTTAAAGAAAATTTTGTTTTATTTTAAAAACAAAAAAAATTTTTTCCCAGTAATATTTCGTCAAAAAAAATGAAAAGTTGTTTAAAAAAAAAAATTTAAAATTTTTTGGGGAAAGTAATTGTTTTAGGTAAAAAACCTAACTCATAAATATATATATATTTATGAGTTATATATTTTTGAGTAAAAAAGTTTAATATATATAAAAAAAAAAATTTCGTGGTTAAATAATTTTTAAAAACGTCATGTTTTCTTCAAAAATTTTCAATGAACCATAAAAACATTTTTTATGTACCGTACTTTTTAAAAAAAAAACTGGGGGTTTTATAACTTTTTTTACCGAATGTTCCCCCTTTTTCCAGTTTTATTCTTGGGGGAAAAAACGACCTTGTAAACGGATGTAAAGGGGTGTGTTTTTTGGGGGGACCAAAAACGGTCGCTTTTTTTTAAAACAAATTGCAAGGTGCATTCGAAAATTAAACTTATTGGGTTTTTTAAAATTTTTCCCCCCCCTTAAAAAGACGCCCCAAATTCAGGAAAAAAAGGGTCTGTAGAAAAATTTTAAAAAAAACAAAGGAAAAGTTTATTTTTCCCCCCGTCTATTTTTTAAAAAGGGGTTTTTTAAAATAATACTGATTCGCTTAGTGAAAAAGGGGTTTTTTTGGAAACCCCCAAATTCCCCGATAGTATTTCTTAAAATTTTTTTAAGAAAAATAAAAATGAAAAGTAAAAAAGTTTTTACCTAAAAAATCGAGTCTTTTTGGGGAAGGTTAAAAAAAACCCCGGGAAGAAAAAAAACCCCCAGCTTTTTGCCACCGTTAATATAGAAACCAAAGGGCCCGATGTCCCCCTTTTGGGGGCCCTTTTTGCAAGTCCCCCTTTTCAACTTTTTTTCCCAGCAGAGCGATTCCTGAAATAAAGAAAAAAAATTTTTTAAAATTTTCCAGTAAGTTTACCCCCTTTTTGAATTTTTTCATTTAAAAAATTTTTTAAAAAATTTAAAATATAAGTAAGTATATCGAAAAAATTATGTAAACTGAAAAAAATGGGGGGGAGGGGGAAATTAAATGAAAATTTTTTTTTGATTTTTTTTTTTGTTAATGTTGAAGAAGAAAGCAATCCCTCTAAAAATAATTATTATACGTATTAGAGGGGGAAAATCAAATTTTAAAAAAAAAGGGATTTCTAAAATTTTTTTTAAATAATTTAAAACCCTTTTTTTAATTTTTTTTTAATAGAAAAAACACTAATTAAAGTATGAATTTTTTATTTTTTAAAAAAAAATTAAAATTTTTAAAAATTTTAAAAAAAACGCCCCCGGGTTTTTTTAAAAAAAACGTTTTGCCACAAAGTCAAAAGGGGTAGAGTTATATTGTTTCTGCTTCGTTAAAATGTTTTTATATTTTTTTAAGATATTTTAAAAAATGTGTTTACGTAGTACTGATGAAAACCCCCACGTAAAAATAGTTTACAGAAAACCCCCTTAAGGGGGGGGGTTTTAAAAATTTAAACATTTATTACAAAATTTTTTTTTTTAAGGGGGGGGGAAATATTTTTTTTCCCAAAATAATTTTTTATTGCGAAAAAAAAATTTTATACAACTTTTGGGGGGGGTTTTTTTTTTAAAATTTTGGGGTTTTTTTGTATTGATTTCAGATTATTACATTTGGGGGGGGTGGTGATAAATTAAAAGGTTTTTCCCTTTTAAAAATTTTAAAAAAAGAAAAAAAATATAGCTAAGGCTTGTGACAAAAACAATGACATTTTTTGGCCCCCCCCAAAGGGTCAGCCTGGATGGTGGGTAGTTTTTAAAAAAAAATTTTTTTTTTCAAACCCCCCTTAGTTATGTTTTTATTTTTTTAAAAAAAGGGTTTTTTTAATTTTTAAATTTTTGTTAATTGTTTATGTAATAAAGAATATTTTTTTTTATTGCAAACCTGGGGGGCCCCAAAAAACATGGGTGTTTTGGGGGGGACCCCCCTAGTCTTCCCCCCCTGCATGTAATCCTTGAAGGTTTTCTGCTTGTTTTTAAAAAGGGTTTTTAGTAGACGCCCCAAATTTTTAAAAGAGGCAGTAGCATGATCACCCCCACTAAATATTCTACCCCCCAGAACGTAATATTCCCGTTCTGTTTCCCCCCTTTTGTACCTGCCCAACAGGGGTTTTTTCAGTGTGTTTTTTAGAGCTCTGGAATATTATCTCCACCTCATATAAAATATTGGGGGAATTTTTATCGTTTATGGCTTGGGCTTCCCCTTTTTAAAATTTTCCCCCAAAAATTTTGTTACTATTGTACATATTATGAACTTTAAAAAATTTTTGTATTTATTGTAAAAAAATTTTGGGTTTTTTTTTTTAAAAAGTACTCTGGGAAATTATATTTTTTAGCATCAAAAAAATTTTAATTTTTTTGGGGGTTTTAAAATTTTTGAAAATTAATTTTTGGTATTAGGTTTACGTAAAGTAAAACCCCTTTAAAAAAAAATCGGGAAAGCAAAATTAACTTTTCTCGAAAAAAAACCCCCAAAAAAAAAAGGTTTTTTACGAAAATTTTTTACCTTGACACTGGGCAAAAAAAAACCCCCAAAAAAATTTTTTTAAACCAAAACCTTTTAGATTTAGTACTCCATTTTTTAAATTCTAAATTTTTTTTTTTAAAAAAAATTTTTTGGGGAAAAATTTTTTTTAGTCTAAATTATTGCACTGTTGTTTTAAAAAACCCCCACCAAAAAAAATTTCAGATACCAATTTCAAAAGGGGGTTTCAACGCCCCCCTTTAAAGTGTAGGTTTGGCAGTTTTTTTTGGGTTTTTTAAGTAAAAAAAAATTTTATATTTTTCCCAAAATTTTTTTTTGGGTTTTTTTAAAGTCTATTATCTAAAAATTTTTCCCCCTTAAAAAAAAAAAAGTATATCTTTTAAAAAAAAAGAATCCAGAAACCCCTTCATCAAAATTTACTTCATTTTATTCCCCCTTGTGTTTTTTAAAAAATTTCCCCCTTTAAAATTAAAAAAAGTTGTTAGCTTATTATTTCAAACCCCTCTAAGAAGTTTTTATTTATTTGGAACTAAAAAATTTGGGGGGGGGTAGAACGGGGTTTTAAAAATTATAAAAAAAAAGTTGACAGCAAAAAATTTATAATTTTAAGGTTTAAAATTGTTTTCCGATGAGGATTATGGGTCAAGGGAAATTTTAAATTTAAAAAAAAACTCTCGTCGAGAAAATTCTTTTTTGATAAGGAGATCCGCTCTCTTTACCTCTAAAACCCTGTTCCCCCAGGGCGGCGTGAAAAATTTTTGGGTTTTATGGGGTTTTTTTCCAAAATTTTTCATTTTTTTCCCTTTTTGCTTTTAATATCCTTCCTTTTTTTAAAAAATTTCCCCTTTTTAAAAAAAGGTTAATCTACATAGAATTTTCCAAAATTATTAGCTGTAACCTTATTCAAAGTCCTTGTGTAAAAACTTAATCAAAGTACTAGGTCTGTACGTTGTAATACTCCTCAGCATTTTTTAAAAAAACCCCCCCTTTAAAATTTTTCCCCCTTTAAACCCAAAGGGGAAAAACCTCAATCACTCCCAAAAGGGGGTTTTATCAAAAAGGGCCCGGGGAAGGGGAAAAAGGTAGAACAATTTATCGTAGCGTATATGCTGTTTTATATTTTTGGGGGTTATTTTTTTAAAGGGAAATTTTAAAGATTCGAAAAGAAATTATTTTTCCCCAAAAACTTGTTAATAAAAAGGGGAAAAAGGGGGGGTCATCTAGGGGAGTAAGTTTTTTTAAAACCCCCCCCGCCCCATTTTTTTCGAAAACGGCTCTCGATCGGGGGACCTGCTCCAAAGTGCTGGGGTTCTACTGTTAGTACCCAAAACCCAAAAATTTTTATGACAAAAAACTGTCCAAAAAATAAATTTTTTTAGTTTTTTTTTTTTGTTATTGGAAAAAACCTGGGATTGCCCCTTTATTTAGAAAAATTTTTTTTTTTTAGTTAAAAATTTTCTGTTTTAGACAGTAATGTGCTGTATTGGGGGTGAACCCCTTTTAAAAACCCCTATTTAAAAAAGGGGGTTTTGGGGGGAAAAAAAGGACTTAGCTTCAATTTTAAAAAACTTTCCCTTGTATTTGTATGGGGTATAAAACAAATTTATTAAATTTTTTTAAAATTTTTTTTTTTTCCACTAGTATACTGCCCGGATTGTACTTTTTTTTTAGCATTATGTTGTATAGTAAAAAATTTTATGTATTTTTCCCCCATCATATAAGAAAAAAGTAGTATTAGTGGGCCCCCCTGACAAAATTCTAACTTAGTGGGGCCAAAATTTCATGGATGATTGGGGAATTTAAAAATTTTTTTTTTTTTCTATTACTTCAAAAAAAATCAAAATGTTCCAAAAAAAAAAGTTTATTTGAAAATATTTGAAAAATTTTTAAGAAGAAGGGGGGGGTACTTATAAATCTGTAAAAGATTAAGAAGACCTTATAAAGATAATTAGCTTTTTATTTAGCTCACAAAAGGGTTTTTTTTCAAGTACCCGCATTGTCGATTTTGGGGCCCCGGATGAGCGTTTACGACCGTAACCAATTTTTAAAAACCCCCCAAAAAATAAAAAACCAAAGGAAAAAATTTGAGCTATCAAACATGCGTTTTTTCCTTATCATATTCAAAATTTTATGGGGTTTTGAATTTTTATATATGGAGCAGTGTAAAACGTAAAACTTATATCGAATTCGTTTTTTAAATTTTTTTTCCATGTATCCCGATGGGTATATTAGTGAGGGCACTGGCCCCCCGGTTTTTTTTTTAATGGAAAAAATTTTTTAAATTTTTTTGCAGAGGTTAATTTTCTATCGTAAGATAGGTTTAATTAACATAAAGTTTTCTATAAGTAAAGATAAAAAGGGGCCGGGGGTTTTAAAGTGAGCTATTTGAATTGTTTTTTTTTTTAAAGCAGAAAAAAATTTTCATATTGGTCATTTAAAGTTGTGTAATAAAAAAAAAGAGATTTTTAAAAAGTAATAGTTCTGTGTAAAAAATGTATTTTAAAAGGGGATTTTAAAATCCTAATTTTTTAAATTTTTTCCCGGTTTTTTAAATTTGGGTTTTTCATTTTTATAGATTAAAAACGGAACAAAAGTAACAAACTTAAAACCCCTTTTTGGGAAAAAAAAAAAACCCAATTCTATTTTTTTTGGGTTTTATTATTCTGGATATAACCCCCACAATTTTTCACTGAGGGGTAAATTTTCGATACGTTTTGGTATATAAATACAAAATCTTTTTCCCAGACGGGGGCGGGGGAAAAAGGTATGAAAAATTTCAAACATGGATTTAGGAAAACGAACTGTCTTTTTTGTTTAAAAATTTTTATGGACTACAAACTGAAAAAATTTTAAGTTTGAAAAAGTATTGGTAGGGGTTTTTTGTTCATTTTAGTGTTTTTTTTTTTAAAAAACAATACTATATCCATAAAATTTTTTAAAAAAGGCCCCTGTTTTAAAAAATTTAAACCCCATTAAAAAAAAATATGTTTTTTTTTTTTGGGGAAAAAAACTAAACCCCCCAATTTTTTTCGTTAAAAAAATAATTAATTTAAACCCCCCCCAAAAATTTTTTAAAAAAAACCTGAAAAAAAAATTACTCAAATTTTTTGGGCAATTTGCTTTTAAAAAAGGGGAAAAATGAAAATTGGGTATCAAAATGAAGTTCCATAATTGATTTTTTCCCCCAAAAAAAATTTTTTAGGACTCTAAAAAATTACAACAAAAAGTGCTTTCACTAAGAAACTATGAAAAAAAAAAATTTCGACTCTAGAAAGGTCAAAAAAATTTTTTTTTTTAGTTACTGAAAACATGGGGGCTACTAAAAAAAAATTTCAGGGGAAAGTCAAAAAGGGGGGGGAAGCAAAACGGTTTTTCCCCTGGGGATTAAATTTTTCGGGGGAAAAAAAAATTGTAATTTTAGGGCCCCCGTAATCAAAATTTTACTTAAAAAAAAAAAGGCTGTTTATATTTTTAAACCCCAAAATTCATTTTAAAAGGGCAAAAAAAGTGTTTACATATAATTTTTTGGGAAAAAAATTGAAAAATTTTTAAAAAATGTTTGTCAGTAGAGTTTTTGCAGATCGCAAAGGACAATTGTTTTTATTTTAATTTTTTTTTTTTTAGATTGCACCAGTGACGAATAAACCAATTTTAAAGCGTTAAAATTTTAAAAATTTAAATTTGGGGTTTTTAAAAAACCCCAAAATTTGATGAACAAAGCTTGAATTTTTTTTCAAAAAAGGTTATCAAAAAAGGGTTTGACTAGGGGTAGTTTTTTACTATATTTTGGGGGTTTTTGGGTAATTTTTTTAAAAGGAAAAATTTTTTTTTAAAAATGATGATTTTTTTTAAAAATTTCTAAAATTTTTTTGGGTTTTTTTTTTTGGGGTTTTTTACACTGGGTTATCATTGAAGGGGGAATTTTTTTCCCATTATTTATATTCTTTTTTATAATGAAAGAAAAGGGGTTAAAAAAAAATTTTTTTTGTCTACAGTAATATTAAGGCTGTTTGATACATTATAAAAGCAATGTTGTTAAAAAGTATTTAATTTTTTATTTTTTTTTTCCCAAAATTTACGGATTAGATTTTTTTGGTGTCCCGTAGATCAGTATCACTGGGGGGTTTTAAAAAAAATTTTTAAACCCCAAAATTTCATTTTCATTCGTCACCCCCTTCCCCAAAAAAAAAAAATTTTCTTTTTTTTTGAAAAATTGTTTTTTTTTTGTAAATGGATAAATTATTGACTGTATTTTAATTGAAAAATAATAAAAATTTTAAAAAAAAAAAAAAAGAATTTAAAAAATTTTTTGATTTTTGAATTTTAAAAAAAAAAATTTTTTAAATTTTTAAAAAAAAGTTTAGGGATTATTTTTCTAATAGTTTAGAAAGAGAAGTTAAAACCAGTTTTATAGATGTTTTTAAAAAATTTAATGTTGTAAAAATTTTAAAAAAAAAAAAACACATTTAAAATTTTTTTAAAAAATTTTTTTAAAAAATTGTGCCCCATTTTTTTTTTTATTTCTTTTTTTAAAAAATATTTTTTTAAGGGGGGCCTTTAATTTTTTAAGGTTTTCTAAGTACACATTTTCATAATTTAAATTTGATTTTTTTATTGGCCCCAAAAAATCAAATGATTGAAATTTTTATCCTCTTTTTTTAGGGCTTAGAGTTAGAGTAGTAATTTTTTTGGGCAAAAAATTTTTTTTTATATGTACTCCCCACACACATATACAGGTTGGAGTCAGAAAAATGGTAAACTATTTTAAGAAGGGGGTTCTAGAAAAAAAAAATAAGAAAAAAAAATTTTATAAAGGTAGGTCCGGAAAAAATCCCCCAATGAGAAAGGGTAGCGAAAAATTTTTTTTTTCTATGTTTTTTTTTAGTTCAACCCCCTGAAATTAAGTGATTCTTTAAAAGTTTTGTTTTAGGGGTTTTTAAAAAAAATAAGATGGATTTCCCCCAAGGGAAAAAAACCCCCCGGGGAAAAAAAAAAAAAAAAACCCCTTTTTGGTTGTTGTGTGAACAAATTTTTTTTTAAAAAAAAAAAAGAAATTTTTTTTTTAAATTTGCTTTTAAAAATTTAAAAATTTTTTAAAAAAAAGTTTTAGAAAAAAAAAATTTTTTTTTTTGGTAATTTTTTAAAAAAGTTTTTTCGACATCAAACATTTTTAAAAAGGTTTTTTTTTGTTATTTGATTTTTTGGGAAAAAAATTTTTTTTTTTTTTCAAAAAATGTTTTACACTGCAAAAACCCCCAGAGAGGTTTTATTTGATTTTTCAGGTGGTTTTTTTCCCTTTTTAATCCATTTTATTTGAGTTTTTAAAAAAAAAAACAAAACTTTTCAGAATCACCCTTTAAAATTTTTTCCCGGTGAACTGAAAACATAGCAAAATTTTTTCCCCAGCCATTAAGGGGGGGAAAAGGAGCGTTTCCCCCGGGGGACCCCTTTTTTTAACATCTTTTTTTTATTTTTTTTTTCTAGAATCACGCCTTTTAAAAATTTTTTTTCCCTTTTTTTTGACTCCCCCCCTTTTTATTTATATTATATATTGTTTAAAAAATTTTTTTTTTTTATTTTGGTGTATCATTCTTTTTTTTTACCATTTAACACCGAAGAGTCTGACAAAAAAATTTCCATTAGTAAAATAGTTTTACAAGGTTTTTTTTATCAAAGAGTTTTTGACAAAATTTTTTTACTGTATTTCAAAAAATTTTTCAAAAAAAGCTATATAAAATCGCAAAACATTTACAAAAGGATAACTCTTAATATTTTTTTAAAATTTTCGAAAAAAAAATTTTATATAACAAAAGTTTTTTTTAACTAGCAAAAAAAAAAATTTCATATAAAAAGAGTTATGTTTATCATAGTAAATTTAATATGGTTTTTTTGATTTTTAACATTTCAAAAAAAAACATAGGTTTAATCATAAAGTGCCTTGACTTTTTTTAAAATTTTGTATACAGTTATATTTTATTTTAGTAAAAAAAAAATACACATGTTTACATATTGTAAAGGATTTTTTACGACCCCCGTATTTTTTAAAATTTTTTAAAAAAAAATATAAAAAATAAAATTTTTTTTAAAAATTTAGGAATGTAGAATTTTAAATTAGATAAAAGATAGGATAAAAAAAAATATTACAAGTACTTTTAAAAGGGAAATTTAAAAAATTTATTTGGCTAAAACTTTTTTAAAGGGGGTTTTTATATCGAAAGAAGATGAAAACTTTTTAAAAGGGAAAATTTAAATTTTAAAATTCCCCCGATATTGAAAAGGGGAAAAAAATTTATATGGAAAGACAATATATATATTGCCCCAAATTTTTTTTTTTTTGAATAAAATTTTTAAAAAGTTGTTACGTTTTTTAAGGATCAAAGGGGGTTTTTTTTTTTAAAAAAAAAAGAAAAAAAATTTTTGACAAAAAGAGCTTTTTATTTCATATTCTTCAATACGATGTTAAAAAAACCCCTTTCATGTCAAAATTAAATTCTGCATTAAAAAAATTTTAGCGGTTTTTAAATTTTTTTTTGCTGCGGTCATACAAAACCCCCTTTTTTAAAATTTTTTAAAAAAAAACTCTGGAAATTATTTTTCAATGTTAACATTTTTATATTAAGATTCGAAATTTTAAATTTTTTGTTTTTATTTTTAGGTTATTTTTTGTTTTTCCCCTTTTTAAAAAAAATTTGTTTATTTTTTTAAAAAGGGTTTTTTCTGTATTTTTTAAGTATTTTTTTTTTAAAAAGGGAAAATTCCCCCAGGCCCCCCTTTTTTTATTTTACTTATTTCTAAAAAAGGGGTTTTTTTTTTAAACCCCGGGGGTTTTTACTTCAAAAAATTTTAAAAGTGGCAAAAAAAATTTTTGAGGGGGGGCCCCCAAGCGCTGCTCAGAGAGGCTATTTTCCGAACATTTTCCGTCAAGATAAAAATTTTTAAAAATTTGCATATTCTGAAATGTGCATATTTTTATGTGTGACTAAAATAGGGGGCCCCCCCCCGAATCACGTTAGTTAAAAGCTACATAAAAACCCCCTTTAATAAATCCCTTTTTATTAAAAAGTAGTTTTTGACAAAAGGGGAGTTCCCCCAAACCACCACCATTCACCAGGGCAATATTTATATATATATATTTATATATTATGTGTGTGTGTGTGGGGTGTGTGTGTGTGGGTGTGTGTGTGTTTGTGTGTGTGTGTGTGTGTAAAGTGTTTTTATTTTTTCACATATAGAAATTTTATTTATTGAATCACAAAAAGTAATTTTGATCCGCCCCGGGGGGCGAACCCGGATCTCTCAATTTTTCCCCGGGTGAATGTGCTACCGTTTTACCCCCCAAAAAACCCCCACTTTTTTCGATTCAAAATTTTTTTTTTTTTTTTGCCGTTTCTTTCAATATGTGTTTAAAAAACCCCCAAACCCCCCATATTTAATTTAAAATTTAGTTGTTTATATTTAAAAGGTTTTAAAAAATTTTATGTAGGGGGGTACCTTATTTAAAGGTTTATTCTTTTAAAAAAAAAAACAAAACAAGTACTAAAACCTTTTTTAACCCCTTTTTTTGGGGTTTCCCGCAAATATCAGTACAAAGTATTTTTGCCGATCCCAAAAAAAATTTTTCATTTGAAGTTTTTCGCAAAATTCCCCCCTTTTTTTTTTTTTATTTAATATCAGGTTTTAATTGTCATTTATCTAATTTCCCCCTTTTTTTTATTTTTTTTTTTTAAAATTTAAAAAAATTTCCTTTCAATTTACACATTCTTTTTAAAGATTTACCCCCAAATTTTAAAAATTTTAAACCCATAACATTTTTATTTCAATTTTACGTATTTTTAAATCATAAAATTTTTTCTTTTCATACAATATTTCCAACTTTTTTTTTTTTAAATTTTTTTTTTTTTTTTAAAAATTTTTACAAATTTTTTTTTTTAAAATATCTTTTTTGCTAGAATTCTATGCTACCCTGTAGCCTCCTGAGTCTAGGTGCCCCAAAAATTTGGGCCCCCCGTTTTTTCAACCCACCTTGAGTTTCCCAAAAATTTAGGAAAAATTGGCCCCCAAAACCTAAGTGCCTTTTTTTTGGGGAATTTATTCCGCCCCCCTTTTTTCCCCGGGGTTTAAAAAATGAAAATTTTTTTTAAAAAATTAAGGTTAAATTTGTTCTCATATCATTGTTTTTTTAGAAAAATACATTATGTTTTTTTACTTTTTTTCAAATGGTGTTTTTGATGTCCTAAAAATGGCACTTGGGGCTTCGAGGAAAAAAAAAATTAAAAACGGATTTTAAATTTAAAATGTTTTTTATTAATGATAAGTATTAAAAAAATTTTTTTAGAAGGCTTTTTTTACATTTTTTTGTAAAATTTCTTTTTGGGGGAGTCACGTTAAAAAAGTTAATTCGAATGGTTTTTTTGGGAAAAAAAATTCCGCCCCCCCCAAACAAGTACACTTTACACTTTACCAATATACAGTAGTTTTTTCTTGCATTTTTTTACCCACCCCTTTTTTGAATTCCTTTTGAACCCCTCGGTAGATAAGCTGTTTCCCTTAAAATTTTTTTTTTTTGGAGTAGGGTCAGCCCTACTCGTCTGTCCCCAAAGGGGGGTTTTATCCCCTTATCTTCTAGACTTTGTTTTTCGACAACAGTTATTGGTTTTGAGTTAAATTCCCCAATTAGCAATTTCCCCAAAAATTTAATTTTTAAAACCTAAATTGGGAATTTTTTTGGCTGGAATTGTATTTTTTTTTTGGGTTTTTCCCGCTTTGAAAAAAAACTGTTACTAAGGCTCAAATCAAAAAAAAAAAGGTTTACATCTCAATTCCATTTCTTTGCCCGGGCTCGTGAAAGAAATTTACGATAGCTTTCTATGCTAAGTCTACCTCCCATTTTTGCATTATATGCATTGATAAATTTTGTGAAAACATTGATAAACTGTTTGCTGGCCTTAGCCCCCCTTTTTTTACTTCACAAAAAAGGCCGTTGATCAGCAGTAGATTTCTTTTCAAACCAGTTTTTTTTAAACCACTTTGTTATAGCTTTTTTCCCTCTTCTTTTTTCCATTTTTATCTTTTTCTTTTTACGTGAAAAAAATTGGTCCCCCTTTTTTTTGCTTTTTAACCTTTGTCATTGGGAAAGGTCAGTAGTTTCGGGAATTTTCTGTTTTCCTGATTTTTCCCTTTTTAAAATTAAAACCTTTTTTCGGGGGTTGTAAAAAAAGGGGCCAAACTAAAGTGAAAAATCTATCGGCATAAAATTGTGTGGCCGGGAACTAAAGACCTGGGAAGTGAAGGACAGTGATTACACTCCCAGAATTGCTTTTTTTGGGGGTTTTCTACGTTTTGGGGGGGGGGCCCTTTGTAAACAGTAAAATAAAAAAAAATTTTTCCTTTTGGGATTGCAAGAACAAAAAACTTTCAAACCCTTTGGGGTTGGGGGGTTTGTTGGGTATTTTGCTTGACAGACACTTTCCCAAAAAAAAAGGCACTATCACTCGTCGATACCCAAATTTTTCCTGGGTTTTTTTCTGTTTAAAACCCCCCCCTCAAATTCGGTCAGAAAAGGGTTTCTTCCCTTCCACGGGCCTACGCTTTTTTTTTCGTCCTGTAATTTCGTATCAAAAAAAATTTTATCCTTTTAAATAAGGAAAAAAAACGATCTCTCGCCCTTTTGTTTGCTAAAGTGGAATCTCCCTTTTTTTTTCCCCAAAACTTTTTTAAACAAAGGTCTTGTAGAGGGTGAAATCACAAAGTTTATCCCCAGCCAAATTTTTAAAATTTGGGGTAGTCTTATTTTTTTGGGCCCTTTTTTGTTTTCAAAAAATAGTTTTTTGATTTGATTTTTTAAAAAATTTTTTTAAAAAAAATTTTATCGTCGAAAACTGCGTAATACTGTTCGCTGTCCCCTCTAAAAGTTTGTTGGGGGAGGTTGGGGTTTTGGGCAATGCAAAGGTGTCCCGGGTTGAAGGGGGCCCGCCCCCCCAAAGGGGGGGGGAAAAATTTCCCTTTTTGTTTTTTTGTTTTTCCGATTTTTTAGCCCCATCTCCCTTTTTCTTAGTGAGCGCCTTCTTCCCCTTCTTTCCCTGGGAACAAAACAATTTTCCATTAATATTTTGCTACTTTTCAACCAATTAATATAAAAAGATTGTTAAATAAAATAATTCTTGAAATTACGAAACTTTTCTCTCAATGGTTCCAGAATTAAGACAACCTGACATACATATTTTTTTACTTCCTTTTAACATGTACTCAAGCTTTGTTTATAGCCAACCCCTTATTATTAAAAATTACAAGGACTATAATACATATTTTAGTAATAATTTCAAATACATGAGATAATAAGTAATTTTTGGGAATTCAGGTAGTTATCTTACTTTCTTTCGTGGATTGCTCTGGTTGTGGATTTCCTCTTCTGACGTGTCTTCTTACGATACGGGCTTTCATTGAGAGGCTCGTATGTGGGGTTCTTCATCGGTGTGTGTCATCACTCCAATTTCCCCAATAACTTCATTACATCAAAAAAGCGGTCTCTGTGTCTCAACAAGTCCCCTTTCTTCATCATATTCATTTATGCGCCCTCAAAATCTCAGAATCATCTAGATTGACTGGGGTTTTCGTAGTGAGGGTTTTGATTGCCTTGACCTAAAAACAAAACATAAATAATCAACTAACATTATATATTTGTCAGACTGTTATTATTTTTTTAAAGAAAAACATTTTAGCTAACGACCTAAGTGACTAAAAAAATAAAGGAACTATAAAAATATGGGTTTATAGTCTATAGCGCCTAGTGCCTATTTTTTTAGGACTACAAAAATAACAACTGTTATAAGCTACTGTAAACAAAAAAACGATTGGTCAACAATTTAACGTTTAAAAATGAAGACATAGTCTTAAATTAATGATATCAGTACGAGCTAAGGGTAAAAAATATATTAATAAATGTACTTAACATGAACGTTTTGGGCCGGTCTCGTTTTTTTGGGGAGGGTCAGTCATTTTTAGGTTAAGGACGACTGGCAGCATACCTAGAGCATTCTGGAGGCAAAACATTTGCACTACTATGGCCCAAAAAACTGTTTCTATCTATCAAGTGCTGCGACCTGAATGGGAATAACATCAAATAGGAGGGGACTCTGTGATTTTTTTTTGCGAGTGGCTAAAAATAGCACTTAGTCTTTGACCCACTTTCTAGAGGGATGGTTGTCCAGGACTCAAGCACAGTCAGGCACTTGGTATAGAATATAGCCACTTAGGATTTTGGACACTTTAAAAAACACAGATTTACTCTGGGGACTCAGGAGCGGTATGCAGTATTGATTATTTATATTATAAATAAAATAACGTTTCTGGTTGCCGTATACCTCCTAAAATAGTCTAAGTCAGACAGAATTTAAATATAAAATCTAGTTTGGAAGAAGAAAAATATGATCATAGTTTTAACTTAGCTAAGTCGTAATCATTGGATGAAAGCCATAATAAAACCCTAAAGTGAAATAATTTTACTCGTCTGATTAAAATTATTTCTTACATACTATTAAATACTGAATTAAGCTAAGCTGAAATCATTCATATCAAACCATATGAAAGATAGACAAAGATATTTTGTTTACGGGCCGTGTGCAACGTGCATGCGTTCAGTGCACAAAATTGTTCTCAATGAGGCGAGTTATTAATCACTTTAAACTGGTTTCTTTATTAATCGTTGTTTCTTGTAAAACTAGAAAAACAATATGAGAATCCTTTGCCGTAGTAAATTTTAATTTATGTCTTTAAATCAGAAATTCCCTCTCAGTAATGGAGCAAATGGTAAATTGTATAATTGAATATTTGTATACATTCAATAAGTTGTATTGTGAATATTTCAGCATCAATATGGGATATCATTATTTAGAACCCGTTTGTGGTTAACATTTTACCACTAACCACAAGGAGCGCCATAATAAATAAATTATTTTGAGTTTTAATTATTATATATATTAAAATATAAATATTCATACTTCTTTAAAATTAAAATTTAGTGGCCCGGCCACAATACATATAATCTTCACACTTGGGGGAATGTACGGAAACACATATCCTACTTTCCCAAAGAAATTGCGAGGACAATTTTTAACGCAAGTTGTCTTAGATAGTATCTATTCAGAAATGGAGATTGTATTTAGATTTGAAGTAGTTGTGTTGTAACTTTTAGTAATTTGTAGACTAAAGGGTGTTATGTATAATTGGAAACTCACTACGTAACACATTGACATGTCAGCTTTACAAATAGGCTGTACTTACAGAAAAGACCATACGATTAAATACAATCAAAAATATTTTCCACAAATATATTTATGTTTACTTTCAAGGAATAACATTAGTAAAGACAGATTAACACATGAAAACCAATACTTTCAAAAATATTGTTCCCGAGAATTTTTGTTGTTTTTATTAATATAATATATATTTAGAGCAAAATAATTTCATTGTGATTTACATGGCAATGTCATGCAAGGTGATGTACTTATGAAGAAATGTCTTTTGTTTCGTTCCCACTTCCGAATTTGTGGCTTCCGAATCAGAATTACAGCGGCAAAAGATTAAGTTGATTTTTTTCCATAATTTGAGGGGACTGGTGTTTCATCATTACGAAAAAGATTTTTAGTTTTAAAAGGAGTTAGAAACATTCCATACTTTTTTAGATGTATAATAAACTTGTAGTTCAACTCATCAGATACTTAATTTAAAAACAAGGATGATGAAAGCAATATTCACATTGATCACATTTCAAGTTTACTTTTTCCTCATCACCATATACTTTAAAACAATACTATTACACTGCGATGTGGAATAAATGTGTGCACTGTACAAATTTATTGATTCACTTTCCTGTTAATTGCAAAAAGTACTTATCATCACCCACAACCGATATTATACAACAATGTATAACCTAAATCGTGAGCGCGCACAATCTGAGCTGCGTTCGCTCGGCTGCACGCCACAACAGAGAGAGAGAGAGGAGGAGAGAGAAGAGAGGAGAGAGAGAAGGAGGAGAGATAGACGAGCGAGAGATGAGAGAGGGAGAGGAGAGAAGGGAGAGAGAGAGAGAGAGAGTTATGAGAGAGAGTGAGAGAGAGAGAGGAGAGAGAGAAGTGAGAGAGAGGAGAGGAGGAGGAGAGACGGACGAAGATGGAGGAGTGGTGAGAGAGAAGAGAGAGAAGAGAGAGAGAGAGAGAGAGAGAGAGAGAGAGAGAGAGAGATGAGAGAGGAGGAAGAGAGAGAGGGAGAGAGTTGAGATGAGAGAGAGGAGAGGAGAGAGAGAGAGAGAGAGAGAGAGATGAGAGAGAGAGTGAGAGAGAGAGGGAGAGAGAGAGAGAGAGAGAGAGAGAGAGAGAGGAGAGAGGAGAGAGGAGAGAGAGAGAGAGAGAGGAGAGAGAGAAGAGAGAGACGAGATGAGAGAGAGGAGAGAGAGAGAGAGAGATGACGAGAGAGATGAGAGAGATAGAGAGAGAGAGAGGGAAAAGGTGAGAGAAGGGGGGAGAGAGAGATGAGAGGAGAGAGAGAGAGAGAGGAGAGAGAGAGAGATGAGAGAGAGAGACGAGAAGAGTGGAGAGAGATGAGAGACGATGACGAGAGTGAGAGAGAGAGAGAGAGAAGAGAGAGAGAGAGAGATGAGAGAGAGAGAGAGAGAGAGAGAGAGAGAGAGAGATCGTAGAGAGGAGAGAGGAGGAGAGAGAGAGAGGAGAGAGAGAGAGAGACTGAGAGAGAGAGAGAGAGACGAGAGAGAGAGAAGAGAGAGAAGAGAGAGATAGAGAGAGAGAGGAGAGAGAGGAGAGAGAGGAGAGAGAGGAGAGACGAGAGAGAGAGAAGGAGAGAGAGAGAGAGATGAGAGAGAGAGAAGGAGAGAGAGTGATGAGAAAAAGAGAGGGGAGAGAGAGAGAGAGGAGAGAGACGAGGGGGGAGGAGATGAGGAGAGGAGGAGATTGGAATAGAGAGAGAGAGAGAGACGAGAGAGAGAGGAGACACAGACGGAGAGAGGAGAGAGAGAGGACGTGAGAGAGAGATGAGACTGATTGAGAAGATAGGGGGAAGAGAGAGGGAGAGAGGGACGGGGAGAGAGGTGATCTGGTAGAGAGAGAGAGAAGGGGAGAGAGATTTTGATTATTTGATAATTTGTTTTATTTCCCCTGCCATGGTTTAGAACCAATGGTCCCTTAATCCACCACCATGACAGGCATAAAATACAAATACAAAAAATGAAATAATGAATTTTGTTCAACTACACTATGATCAAAATTTTTCTTTCGCGCCTTTTTTTTTCAGGTACTACTCTCGGGTGTATTGTCCTATTCTACAACCTTGTGCGTCTCAGAGTTTGTTCACAAGTTGTGATTACCAGTACCTCTCGATCGGCGGTGAATTCTATTATATTATTCTTTTTTCACAGTAAGAGTGTTTTCCCTGAGGAGTAATCAAATCCCATATTATTTTCCCATCAACGGCAATTATACTATTTTTATTTGAGCCTCTTCGATCTTTTTGATATTTAACCGAATTGTCTCCACAATCCCCATATTCAATTGCGAATAAAGTCCCTCCCAATTGCCGATGAAAAAATTCACAGTTTGGGCCACTTTACACCTATCTCTTTCGCCTAAAGGCTCGCAAACTCCCATTCAACATTAATGAGTCAACCAACTAGCAAAAGAGGTGGCGTTGTGATAAAACGAAGAAACCGTTCCTGTCCTTCCGTGCGCCTTACCAATTGGTATTCGACGAATAGCGGAGGGCTCAGCCCGGGCGGCGGCGACCGGCCCGCACACACACAACAACACGCGACAGACAGGGTCGCGACATGGTTTACTGTCGGGCGATGGTTAGGCTTTTGCAGGAAGGTGCCTCCGCTTCGGCGCCTTGACTTAAAAAACCGTGTCCATTTTTTGGCCAAGACAGGTTCTGTGCCACTTCAAATGAACATATTGTTTTCCTCACATTTTAACACAAACACGAAATGTTTAAAACGGCATTGTGAGTCGAAAACCTTTCTTGCAATTGTCCCTTCCACACAGCTTCTTGTATTGGGCCTCCCATTGCTTAGATGTCGAAACTAGACCCCTATCGGCTCTTTCTTGATTTTGTCGCTGATTCCACATGAAACTTGACTTAGGCCGTAGGATTTAACCTACGGTGAGGTGTTAGCGGTGTTTTCAGTCACACAAACACATCGCTTCTTAAAAACTCCTTTGTTTTTCGCCCTCACATAGGTAGCACATTCCTTTCTATTTCCAAGATTAGGTGCAGTGGATATTTTAATGTATTTACCGAAATCTACGGAAGTCAGTGAATGTACACATTTGTTGCATATCAACCAATCGGGCATAGAGCATGTGTCCTGCAAAAAATTTTTACAGGTATTCATCATGAATTCGGGTATGTATATACAAGGGGTAAAAACAACAAAAACTACATAGTTCACCCCCTGAGGAAAACACACCCCAACAGTTATGAGTGCCATTTTGGATATGGTGCCCTATTCAGAATAGTTTATCTTATCCTTCCTTGTTCTACTAAACTTAGTTTTTATTTTTTTTTGGATTTTACTTTTTGTATCTATTATATACAATAAGAATTAAATTATTAGTGTTACTTTTTGGAAAGTCTATCGTAGTTTTTAAAAAATAAGAAATTAAAAACCAACTAATTACAATTCATCTCAAAAGTTATTAAGGTTGAAGTACAGATAATAAGAGTTTTATGGGTTTCCCACACTTAAAAAGCTCTTCTAAAAATTCCAAGAGCATCAATGATTGTTAATTTATCCTCTCTGATCTATTGGCGGGGCGTGTCTAATATATCATCTGTTACTCATCTCAACAAGTGCAGTCTGAGTACTGAAAATAGGGTCTGTAACCACCTGATTGGAATTTAATACCTAAATATTATTTGCCACAACCAACATATGCAACTGACCTTGCTGATAAAGTCATCTTTATCAAGTACTTATTGCCTAAAAAAACGCCAACAAAAATATTTATGGACCTGTAGTGTTTATATTCTAATGGATTATGAAATCTTTGGCAAAGGTAAAAATCAATCAAACTCCTCTTCCTCTTCCACCGACTATCGGAATATATACCACACTGGTGAGTGAACAAACAAAAAATAAAAAAAAAATAAAACATAGAACATGAGCTTTATATTCAGCTTCGTCTTTATAATAAACTACAATAAAAAAAAAAAGTTTAAATACAAATGAAATTCATCACTGGCCCAATTGCATTGGAGGAGATATCTAACAATGATTTCCTTACAGATCATTATCTATCTATTAACAATTATTAAAAAATAAATAGAATTCTGTAAGACTTTCCCCTAGTCCCTCTCTTACTTACCCCCTCTATGATAGTCAATTAAGTAAGTTATCCAATGTATCGCCAATGATCAATATACCCAAAAAAAAAATAATTGGTTCAATTTCATTATATATCTATAAGTGGGATCTGACACATTCTTAGCTGTTCTTAACCAGCCAGCGAGCCTTGGGTTATTCAAAACTCTCTAAGTACATTTTTTACCTAGATTTGTGTATCCTCTATAAGTAGAATACAGTGTGGTCTATTTCCTTTCCTATCCTAGCATCCTCTAAGCAGATCTCCCCTCTTAATTTTAACTCTCATATTCTTAATTGTCTATCAAAACCTTCCACCAAGATAACTGACATTATTTATTTTGGTTCCATTACTATAATGCCCTAAACTTACTTAGAGTCCCTCTTTCTTATGTAGTACCATTTAATTTAATTGTAATATCCTTTTAGTTTCATTTCGTTTGATCCAAGGACATGGCGTTCTTTTTCTTTTCCTTTGTGAATGACGTCTTATCATGGTACAAATGTTAATTAAGAATAAATATAAACAATCACCACACCTCTCTCTCCTCCCAACATATTAACCATTACATCTACAATGAGTTGACTACTATATACAACATCATTCAATTTTCCAATTTCGTATTTAAAAGAATTTCATTTTTGTGCAAAAATCCTTGTTATGTTACATTTTTTATCAAATCTCCTAAACAACGGGACTATACTTCCTATTTATAATTATTTACATGAAACTACAACTTAAAAAACCCTTTAAATTTTAAATTCCCAAATAAATTAGAATGTCGTGAGATATGAAAATACCAGATATGGGATATTGTCCCTTTGCCGCTTTCAAAACCTCGGATTTAAGATTAATTTACAATAATTAGCTAAGGGTCCAACAAAGTATCACTATTTGGTAAATGGGAAGATTGTAAAAAATCCGCTAGGGTGGTAAAACATTTAAATTTAGAGATCCTCAAACAGAATTTAATAATATAAACGGTTTCTCCGAGCAACGCATATCTAACTAGTACTTTGAAGATTTCCCTATAAGAAAATAAATACCAAAAGTATGTATATTTTTTAGGTTTATATATATAGGTTTTGCCAAAACAATCGAACAACTCACCTACAAGTGCCCTCTCCCTAGGCTTTGGGGGGGTCCGATAGGAACTGTAGCACACAATAATCAGTTTTCCCCATAAACACATGTCTCCCATGTCACCACCCTCTAATATTAAATATTCAACTCCTCCTTACTATAATCTAGGGATTGGATTGATGTAAATATTTTACCAACATTAATTACAGTTTACGACTCATTTTCTAAAGTATACAGCTATAACTCCACCCCCCCTCCTTTATCCTTCCCCCGCCCTATCATTGCCTTATGAATATCAACCAATAACCAATCAATCATATACAGTAACAGATTTGCAAGGCTGGGTCCAAAAAGGTTTCAATTTTACTACTATAATATCAAATATATCATCACTGATCCACTGAATAGACACTTTAAGAAAAGGCTTCCTTCTCTTTGTGTGCTCTTTAAAATTTTTCAACTTTCACATGAGATAATTTTTATTAGTTTTCCACCTGCTTAAAAAGGGCCCCCCACCAATTTCCACCGTATTATAATAGTATTATGTTTCCATGCATAACAAAGACAAAACCTTACAGCACAAAATGAAAACATCGCCATTCATCCCTAATGATATGAAATTTGTACAAGATAAAGAAAGTATTTTTAACCTACCATGCATTTAAACGGTGTGCACAATTGGGAATGAGTAATTGATGATAAAACAATTTAACAACATAACAACTCAACCAATAAACATATAATAAAAAAACACCCAGTGTACTGTAGAGATAAAGGATTGTCAGATTAATTTTTTTTGAGGTCAGCCTCACAGTTGATTACGACACAACGATCCACCTTGATTTAATCCTCATTAAAATATTTTCGCCGTGTCTTGTCACGCACAGGAAAGGAAAGCGTGTAATGTCCTGTCATGTTTATACACCCTTGGAACGGGCCGCGCCAGCTCTCAATAAGTAGTCTTTTTTTGGCCTTTATTAAGACAGCTCATTTGACGTATTATGTATTATCTGCGTGGTGATTCCCTCCGTCCATGTAACCCCAGGTTCCGCGTGAATACCAAAAAAGCGGGTTTTTTCTTTCTCTCTTTTTATGCCTTCTTAAGGGTCCATAAACGCCTCCAATATTCCCAATTTGCGGACAAATTTAACAACAATCGTACCAAAACGTCCTGACGAATGTAGTTGAAACGAAATATCTATCCATGATTTGTGGTTAAAAATTAGAAACGCAATCCAATCAATCACCTGCTGCGAACTGCGAATACATTGCTTATGATTAATCGAAACAGAATTATTTCTTGTTGTAATTAAAATGGGGAACCGAAGATCTAACCAATATAACATTTCCTTTAGCGGGTCCTGCTCTAGGGGCTATTACTTTTTTTTTTTTGCGTGTAAGTTTTCAGAGTTAGAGTTATTTAAAAACTGTTGTGTTTCTTTCCTTGGCTGCAAATGTTCAAATAATCTGGCTTGCAGTTTTAAATTAACCACATTACTCAATTTCCTCCATTCTTTTTAATACCGTTCTCAACCAATCCATTAATTCGCCATATTAATATATTCAATTGACGTAGTAATCCTCAGCGTTAGAAACTGTTTAAAATCTCACTTCGCAAATTAGAAATTTTTCAATAAACAGCTTGTTGCAACTTGTTACATCGCCACCACCCAAGTCCCCAGACACGAAGCGCCGGTGGAGGTGACCGCCGAATTATCCTTATATCTTATCCTGCAGTTCCAGAGTGCTTCATTGGTTTGCTTGAAACTCTACTATCTTATCTACTGTTTTCTAGACCTGCTTCATCTGTTGCAATGACTTTCTCAGTTCAAGAGCAACCCCTTCCATTTGTCTTATCAAACATTACTATCAGATAAATTCCAGGCCAGGCGGACGACTGAGCTCATTGGACTGATTGTGTGACTTGATCACAAAACGTCGTTATCCTCTGGAGATATATATATATATATATATATATATATATTTTATATATAGAATAAATTTATAAATGTTAATTTATTGTAACCTGCCCTGGTTTAGGTATAGACAACGGTCCAACTCTTACACCAGTAGACAGGCAGAAAAATATACAGAATATTACAAAAACAGTTACAGTTTGCCGGGTTGTTTGGTGAGTCTTACTATTGTTGCCTTAAATACAAATATATATTAAATAGCACATATTACTAACTACACGTACAAACACGACAAGCCTAAATATTTTCAAATTAATTACAAGTTTACATGGCTTTTTGATATTGTCCCATCTCAACAAAACGCTGTTTTATTATTTATTTGTACAAAACTCTAAAAATCCAAACATCAATACAGTTGTTCATTATTTTTATCAGTAAATAATTATACACTATTATCACTTCTCAACAACATCACAACACAGACAACATCATTAGAGGAAGGTACAAATTATTTGACGTATTACTATTACACGAATTATCTAGTTCACTATAACAATATTATCTTACAAAAGTTGTGATGAGTTTGCTGCAATTTACATTAAGCTGACAGTTATATCACCGATAACAAATCGATCACTATTTCTAAACATGCAATAATCACTTATCTTACGAACAAGGAATTATTTTTTTTTATTATTTTTATTTTTGTTAGTTCCCCATCATCTTAGTAACAATAAATCTTTTATACTTTACCAGCAAATAATGTGTGTTTCTTTTTCCCAATTATCTTTATATTACTGTCCAGATTATTCAAATAATCTTATTGATGTCACTAAAAACCGATTTTTTGTGTACGTGACAGTCCTGATGAATTGGAAAAGACTGAAACATGCTTCATCTTTCCAAATCTGGTGTGCTCTTTAAATGGACCATTGTGTATTATCATTATAATATCAAATAAATTAATTTCTGGTTTTTTATATTTTAAAACAAATCTTAAAAGCTAAATATGTAGTACACTACGTATCCCTTCTTTCCTGTACTTTTTAGCCATTTTTCATTTGTTTAATTAGTAACGGTGTTTACAATGCGTCATGAGTAATGTTCGAGTTATAACAAAAATATAACCGAATGCAAGCATTTCTGAGCGTTTTTTGTTTTTCAAATTGATTGTCGTTAGTACATCTGTTTAACATCACAAGTAAGCGGCTGCAATACCCGTAATCAATTAAAGAAACAACTAAAGACCGAAACTTAGTTGTTTTCTTACATCCAAAGGAAGGTCTAAAAAAACGTAAGCGTCTAAATTTGTTTTATAAACATTGTAAATATATCCTTTTAGTGACATAGTTAAACATGATTTATGGTCACAATGAATCACTGAGCCCCCTTAGACCTAGAGTTTAATATCCTCTTTCAAATTTACTAGCCATGCTCGCCAATTTTTTATCGGAGCTATAATTATTGTGTATCCATAAAAATATGTGTATAGTAAAAAAGTCTAGAAGTTCCCAATTAAAATTAAGTTTACATTTGTTTATATTTAAGGGTCAAGCCATGATCCTCTACAAAACCAAAAGGGACAACAATCATGCAAGGGACAATATTGAATTAGGTTAGCGTAATTGTAATGATTCAATTTATCGGCTAACGTCACAAATGAAATATATAGTTTGCATGTTACCATCCGCCATACATCATCGTTCGGTTTTTCTAACACATCATCGTATATTCTAAATCAATAATATAGTAGTCACTTATTTCCTATTTACATACAAACTCAAAAAAAAAAAGGCTGAAACTCGTAGAGCCCTATGTAGAACCACCAACAGAATATAATATCATCAATCTGAGTTTGCTCCACCTTGGTGTCTTTTACTCTTTGCATTCAATCAGAACAAATTAGGAACATCTAATAACCATTCGATAGATGCAATTTACCAAAATTGTAATATTTCAAAATGGACATCAATGGTTGACACAGTCGGAAAGCACGAATCCAATAACATAAAGTCCACAGTTAGACCGTTTATTTAATTGTCAATAGGTCCTTCTAATATCGTCCCTGTAACTTCTAATTAAGCGCCTGTTTTTTGTTGTACTGTAACCAGAACTTCTTACTGTAAAACCTGAGCTGGGTTACTTTAAACACGTTAATGTTATTTCTATATAACAAATTCATTTAAATCGATTAATGTTAATACTAGCTTATTCAAGTATCTGTATCCTGTGTTATACTTCAAATTATATTGATTAGAGTAACCAAGGCAGATCAGGTTAAAAACGGTTTCCTAATAAGGGAAAAAGTGAGTGAGGAGGCAGTTTCTAAATGCTCTGCTGATTTGAGATTCCCGTAACTTTCTAAATTTCTAAGCCGAATAAAAGATTTATTGACCCAGGAAAGTTTACACGGTAATTACAAACGCCAAAAAAATTTATTCTTATTAGTTGCAGAATAAAATCAAATGAAATTGTTTTCCCGGGGTTTAAAGTAGAACATTTTAAAAAAAAATTTAATTTTTTTTTAAGTATTAAAATGTTTTTTCCCCCCCCAAATTTTTAAATTAAAAAAAAAAAAGAAAAAAACTTTTTTTTAAAGGGGGTTCCCCTAAAAAAAAATCTTTTTTTGTTTTTAAAAAGGGGCATAGGGTTTTTTCCTAAAACCACCATGAATAAAAAAACAAAAAAGGGGATGCCGGAAAATTTTGGTTTGAGTTTTTAAAAACCCCAAAAAACCTTTTTTTTGTTTTAAAGTACGAGTCCCCCCCACTTTTTTTAAAGGGAAAAGGGAAAGGGGGCCCGTTTAAAAGAAAAATTTTTTGTGACCCCCAGAGAAGAAATTCCAAAAATTTTTTAAAAAATTTTTATTTTTTTTTGGGGTTTTCCCCAAATTTTAACAATGGCAAAAGGGGGGTTTTTAAAATTTTGTTTGTCCCCTTTTAAAAACGACCCCTTTTTAAAAAAATTTTTTAAGGGGGATTGCAAATGAAAAAGGGAAATAATATATGTTTGGGGGAAAATGTCACTTTAAAAATTTTTTTTGGGAAAAATTTTCGGAAATTTATCAAAATAAAATATTGGAAAAATTTTTGGTTTTTTTAGCGGGGAAAATTTTTAAAAAAAACCCGGGTCTTTACAAAAATTTTTAAAAAAAAATAAATTAATAGAAAAAAATTTTTTAAAAAAAGGGAATAGAAAAACCCGGGGGGTGATGTTTTAAAAAGGGAATTGTAAAAAATGTTGGGGGTTTTTTTTAGGAAATTTTTTTTTTAGTTTGGTAAAATTTTTTTTAAAAAAACCTTTAAAATTTTTTTTAAAATTTTTCCCCTTTTTTTTACAAACTGTACTTTTTTTAAAAACTAAAGTATTTTGGGTAAATTAAATTTGGGTTTGCCCCTTTTTACCATTTTTTCACAGACTTTTCTATGTTTTTTTTTTGGTAAATTAGTGACTTTTTTAAAAAATTTGGGGAAAAAAAAACCCGAAAATACTTTCTAATAAATTTTTTTTTAAAAACCCGGGGGGTTTAAAAATTTTTTTCCCAAAATTAAAAATTTAAAGTATGAAAAAAATTTAAATTTTTTATTGCTAGAATTTGGGTTCCCGGGGGGAAAAAAAAACCCAAAAGTTAACATTGTGAGAATTGGAGGGGCCCCCAAACCCCCCGGGGACGGGGAAAAAAAAAAATTTGATGTTTCAGAAGAAATTTTTTCCTTTTGTTTTTCCCTTTAAATTTAAAAATTTTTTCTATTTTGATGTATTTTTTATTTTTTAAAAAAATGTATCGTTTGGCCCAAAATATTACCCTTTTTTTTTTTATTTTTCCCTTTTTTCTTATTCAAAAAAAAATTTTTAAAAGTTTTTTAAAAATTTTTTAATTTTCTTTGTTTTTTTTACAAGACTTTTTTTTACAAATTGTTATTAAGATCTATAATTTATTTTTTTTTTTTACTTTTAAAAATGCTGCGTCTTGTATTTATTTTAAAATTTTTCTATGCTTTCTTTTTTGGAATTTAAAAAAAAAAACGGGGTTTTTAAATTTTTAAAAAATGTTTTTTTTAAAAATTTTAAATGTGTTGATTTTCTAAAAAATTTTTTGAAAATTTTTAAAAGCCCCTTTTTTTTGAAAAAATTTTGGGTTTTAGGGGGACCCCAAAGGCATTATGTTTGGTTTTTCACATCTTTTTTTAAAAGTTTTAAAAAATGTACCCCCTTTTTTTTTAAAATGAAAATTTTTTGTTTTGCTTTGGCAAAAAATCTGGGGAAAGTTGGGCTGAAAGGGGGGGCAGGGCCCCTTTTTTGGGGGGGTTGGGAATTTCCCCGGGGATTTTAAAGGGGCACGAGCGGGCCCCGAAAAAAATCCGCCCCCGTCCCGCAGAGATTTTTTATTTTTAAAAACAGTTGGTAAAAGGGGTGGAAAAGAAAATATCCGAAAAACCCGGGAGTTTTCCAAACCCCGGGATATTTTAAGAGGTTGAAGTATGGAATGGAACAATGTAGTAAATTTTGGGTTTTTAACTAATTTTTAAAACCGGGAAATTTTTTTTATTTTTTTATTTTTTCGGGTTAAAAAAGGGGTTTTCCCTAAATTTTAAATACGCCCCAATATAGTTTTAAAAAAGTATTTAAAAAAAAAAAAAAAAATTAATTTTTTAAATTTAAAAAAAAATTTTTTTTAGTTAAAAAAAAAAGCGGGTTTTTGTAAAAAAAAAAATTAATACATTTTTTCCTTTTTATTGTTCTTTTAAAAATTTTGAATTTTCCCCCGGGGAAACTATTGTAAAAAAAATTAACGGGGGAAAAAGAGGGGTTTTAAAGGGTTTTTTTGAAATTTTTTGGGAAATTTTTAATTTTTCCCCTCTCTTATTGTGGGGAAAATTTTCGACAGGGTTTTAGAAAACTTTAGGGATATCCCCTTTCAAAAACCCACACGCGTAGAAATTTTTTTTTAAGATGGGGGGGGGGGGGGGGGAATTTGCTTTGTCCAGCTGGTTACCCCCGCTGAAATCAATTTATTTTTCCATTTTGGGGAAAAACCTTTTTTTCCAAGTCTTTTGGGGGTTTTTAAAAAAAAGGGCTTTTTTTAATAATGTGCTTTTTGTGTTAGGGTTTGTTTTTTTTAAATTACGGTTAACTTTTTGTGAGTAAGGTTTTGGTGCTCGAAAAATAAGAAAAAGCTGAAAAAAAAATTTATGTTTTTTAAAAAGGGGGTAGGAAAAAAAGGGGAAAAACCCCCCGAGTAACAGTTTTTAAAAACCCCTTTGCCCCCCAAAAAATTTTATGAAAAAAATGAAAAATTTGGGTTTTTTTTGGGATTAAAAAAAAGTGTAAAAAAAGGGAAAAAAAAAACTTTTTTAAAAAAAAACTTTTTTCCCAGGCGGAAAAGAGTTTCTACAAATTAAAAACAAAGGGTTTTAAAATTTTAAAATTTTGAAAAAGAAATTAAAAGGGAAAAAGGGGAAAAGGGAAAAAAAAATTTCTGGGGTTTTTAAAAAAATTTTAAAAAAAATTTTTTATTCAAATTTTTTACTATTAATTTTTTTTTAATAAAATCCCTTTTAAAAAAGGGCTTAATGAAGGGGAAAAAGGGGGAAAAAATTTTTAAGTATTTAAAGTGTTTTAAAAAAGAAAGGGTTTTTTTCCCTTTTGGTTTTATAGGCGTTTAAAACCCTTTTAAAAAAATCCTTATTAAAAAAATTCAGAAAAATTTTTTCTTGATGGAAAAAAAAATTTTTTTGTTTGGGGAAAAAATATTTTTTTTCCCCAAAAAATTTTTTAAAAAAGGGTTGGGATTTGTTTTTAAAATGCGGGAAAAGTAAATTTTTTTTCAAAATTTTTTTTAAAAAAAGAATTTAAAAATTTTTTTTTTTCGTATTTTTAAAAAATTTTAATTACTCTTTTTTAAAAATACAAAAATTTAAATTTTTCCCAAAAATAACTTTTAAATTTTATTTTTTTTTGGTTCTAGGGGCGTTAGTTTAATGTTAAAATTTTTAAAAACCCCTTTTTTTTAATGATTACCTAATTTTTTAAAATAGAACCCCTTAAATTTTTTAAAAAATATTTTAAAAAATTTTTTTTGTTCATTACCCCCATTAAAATTTTTCACTTTTTTTTGGGGGGGGCAAATTTTCTAAAATGGTTTAATTTTTTCCCCTTTGGGAACCAAAAATTTTCCTTCCAAAGCATATAACTGAGCGTTTATGTACCCAATGGATACCACCCCGACCCCGGCCCACCGCTGTGCTAGGGCCCCCTACAATAAAAAGGTGCAAAATTTTAAAGCAATTTCTTTTTAATTGCTCCCCAAAAAAAAAGATTTTCATTTAAATTAAATGATATACATGGATGAGGAAATTTTTAAAAAAGGGTTTTTTTAATTAAAACCCCAAAAAATTTTAAAAAAATTTAAAAAATTTTTTTTATACTTTTAAAGGGGTTTTTTGCATAGTATTTTTCCCAAAAAACTTATTAGACAAATTTGGAAGGGTTCTTTAAATTTTTATTCGTTTTCCTTTTTAAATTTCAGTTTCTTTTTCTGCGCTGGGGGCATACTTGACTTTTTGGAAATTTTTTTTTAGTCTTTTTTTGGGGGGAAAAATATCAAAAAAAATTTTTGGGGACAAAAAAACACAAAATAAAAACCCAAAATCGTTTCGGGAAACCCCCATCCCCCCCGTTTAAAAAAAAAATTTTTCGCAATATGGGTTTAAGAAGTTTTTTTTCATTGTCTCCCCCGACAAAAATTTGGGGGGGCACACGAAAAAATTTAAAAAAGGGGTCTCCCCAAAACCCCCCCGCAATTTCCCAAAGGGCTGTGGTTTGTGTGGGGGTTTCAGGGCCCGCTTTTTGGGGGGAAAAAAAAGGGAAGAAAAAACTCAACCTTTAAAAAATTGTTTAAAAAATTTTCCCCCTTTTGCTTGGGGTTTTGTTTGGGAAAATTTTTTGCACATACAAAAACCCCCCCGAATTTAAAGATAAAAAAAATTTTTTTTTAAAAATTTTGGGGAAACCCCTTTTCCCAAAACCCCCGTTTCAAAATTTAAATTTCATTCATGCCAAATTTTTAAAAGGTTTTTTTTGGGCTCAAAACAGTAAAAAACATTTTAATGATTTTTTAAAATCTTCAAAATTTTTAAAGGATTTTTTCCCCTTTTTTTTCAATTTTTCCCCAAAAAAATTTTTTTTTAAATTGTTGAAAAAAAAAATTAGTACTTTAAATTTTATGTTAAAACCCAAAAAATTTTGCCCCTTGGGAAAAAAAATTTTTAAAAAAAAACCAAATTTGTTTTTTATTTTATCCCAAATTTCTTTTAAGGGGTACATAGAAAATATTTTTTAAAAAAGTAGTTTGGTTTATTTTTTAAATTTTAACTTTTAAAATTTTATAAAAAATTTTAAACAATATTTTTCGGGGAGTAGTTCACGCTTTTGGGGCCCCAAAAACCTCAGTTTGGTCTTTGAGATTGACCCCCCTAAAAAAAAAAAAATTTTTCCGATTATTTTAAGCCCCAGAGATTCAAAAAAGAGGAATTTTCTTAAAAAGAGCTTTTTCTTTTTTCCCTTTTGGGACGGGGGGAAATTTTTTTTTTCCTTTTTTGGGGTTTAAAAAAAGGGCAAACCCCCTTTTCCCCCCCAGAAAGGGGTTTTCTTTGGCGGGGTTTTTTAACTTCAGTTGAACCTAAATGATTTTCCAAAAAAAAAAATGAGGGCCCCTTTTAAAACTGGAAAAACCCCTTTGTTAAGTTTATAAAAATGGCCCATTAGGATGTCCAGGAGCGGCACTTTACTAGCCCCCGTTTTTCGGGGGTATTTGGGGTTAAGGGTGGGGTGATAAAGGGCTAGTTACCGCGGGGGAAAAAATGTTATATAATGGAGGGTTTGGGGTGGGGGGTTTTAAAAATTTTGGGAAAAGGGATTTTCTTGCCCCGGGGAAAAAAAACTTTCTTTTCCCCCCCTCCCGCTTTGACTGGAGGGTTGGGTTTTCCCGAGTTTTGGCCCCTTCCCCAAAAAAAACATGGGAAAAGGGGTTAAACCCCCCCAAAAACCTTAAAAGAAAGGATTTTCAAAAAGGGGGCCCCCCTTTCCCCCCCTTTAAACCCCCCCCAGAAAAACCCCCCAAAAATACAGAAGAAAGGGAAAAGTCCTTTAAGGTTTAAATGCAATTTCTAAGATTTTTTCCCCAAGAGAACAAAAAACCTTTTTTTAAAATTTCAAAGTGATTCTAAATCCCTTTAAAAATTGGGCCCTTTATTAAACAAAAGATAGAAAACATAACCCCTTTTATAAAAATTTTTTCACTGTGCTATTGACCGCTAGCGAAATAAAAAAAATTTGGGGTTAGACATTCCCGCAAACTAGGGGAAGGCCCAGTCGGGTTTTTTAAAACCCCAAAAATTGGGGGGGACTTGGGGGTTTGGAAAAAAATTAAAAAATTTTTAAAATTGTACAAAAATTTTTTTTTTAATTTTTTAAAAAAAACTACAAGTTTCAAAAACATTTCACATTTTTAAAAACCTTGATTTTTAAAAATCCCCAGTGCCAGGGGAAAAATTCGGAAATTTAATAGGAAAATTAAGAATGCGAGATTAACACTAAAAACTATAATGTGCTTTTTGTTTAAGGGTAAAAATTTTAAAAAATTTTTTTCCGTTTGGGTTTTTTGTCCTTTTTTCGCACCAAAAAACAATAAGGGGGAAAAACCCCCACTGTCCCTGTAATTTTCAAAGTCCCCGTTTTTAAATTTTAAAATGGGAAGAGTTTTCCCCCGGGGTTAAAAAAGTAAAAAATTTTTAAAACCCTATGAAATTTTCTGAGAAAAACACGGGCCCTTTGTAATTTGTTTTAAATTAAAAACCCCAAAAATTTACAAGGGGGGAAAAATATCCCCCAAAAGTAAACAGGGGGCAAAGTCGCCCAAAAATGAAAAATGGGGATACTCACTGTCCCCTGTAATTGTCAAAATTAAAAATTTTTAATTTAAAACAGGGGAAAGAATTCCCAAGTGTAAACAGGGAAAAAGGGGCGCCCTAGCAATACTGACCCCTACTCACTTTTTACCCGTAATAGTAAAAGGGGGAAATTTTTTTTTTTTAGGGGGGGAAGGGGTTTTCGCCCAAAAAACCTTAAATATTTAAATTTAAAATGAGTTAACAAGACAAATTTCCCCCCATAGTAAAAAAATTTTTTTTCCCCAAAAAAGTTAGATAGGAAAAAAGGGCCCAATTTTTTTTGTACTCAAAATTTTTAAAAAACCCCCCCTTTTTGTTTTTTTTTGTAATTGAATGGGTTTTTAAATTAAAATTTTTTCCCATTTATTTTAAAAAAAGTTGCTTTTTTATTTTTAAAAATTAAAAAAGTGTATATTTTAAAATTTTAAAAAAGAAATTTTTTTTTTTTGTTAAAAATGTTTTTTTGAACTTTTTGGGTTTTGTTTGTAAAACTATTTTTTTGGGGCCCAAAAATTTAAAATTTAAGGGTTTTAAAAAGGGTTTTATATATTGAAAAAATTTTTTAAAGTAATTGTAAAAAAGTTTTTTTTTTATAAAAAACCCCCGATTGACACGGGTTTAAATTTAATTTTTTTAATAAAATTTTTTGGGGGAGATGTAAAAAAAAAAATTTTGAAGCATCTTTTAAAGGGGGTTTAAACCCGGGGGAAAACTCGCCCTTAACTGTAGGTTTTGAGGGGTGGAGGGGGGAAAAGAAATTTTTTATTTATTTTTTTTAAAAAGGTATGAAAAACAATTTTTTAAAATGTCAAAATTTTTTTAAAAATTTTTTTTAAAACCCTTACCCAATTAAAGTTTACCCTTTAATTTTTTACGGGGGGAAAAAAAAAAACCCCCCCTTGTTCTTTTTCGGGGTTTTTTTATTTTTATAACAAAAAACTTTAAAAAAAAAAAGCCAAAATTCGGAAAAGGGAAAACTTTCCCCCCATAGATGGCCCCCAGGGTTTTTAATTTTTTACAACCAGCGATGGGGAAAAAAATTTTGTAAGATGACGATAAATTTATTTTTTTAATAGGGGGAATTTTTTTTTTTCGAGGTTTTTTTTTTTGGGATGGGGAAAATTTCCCCTAAAAATTGGGGAAAAATATTCCTCCCACAGCTTTTGCCGGGCCCCACGGGGTTTTAAAAAACATAATTTGGGGGGTTGAAATTTTCCCCCAAAAAATCAAAAAGGGAAAAAAATACACAAGGAGATCCCCCTAAAAACAGTTTCAGGCCCCCGAGATTTGTTCAAATTTAAATTTTTTTTTTTACTAACACCAATTTTTTTTGAAAAATTTAAATTTTCACCATTTTACCAAACAAAATTTTTTTAATGAGATCGGTTCTCTCCCATGGGTTTTTCATTTCAATCCCTTTTTTTCCCCCGAGTTTTTTTCCCCAAAAAATAAAAAACCCCCAAAAAAATTTTAAATAGGGAAAAATTTTTTTAAAAAAACCCTTTTAAAAAAAGGTTTTTTTTGGGGTTCTGATAAAAAAACACAAAAAATTTTTCAAAATTCGTTATTTAATAGAGTGTTTTTTTCCAAAAAACCAAAAAGTAGCCAAAAAAAAATTTTTAAACCCCAAATTTTTTTTTTAAATAAGGGAAAAATTTTTTTAAAACTTTTTAAATTTTTTCAATAAACCCAAAAATTTATTTTGGGGAAAAGGGTGAAAAGAAGTATGACCCAAAGTGGGGAAAGGTTTTAAAATTTGCATTTTTGGGGGACGTTTTTTTAAAATTTGGGGGAAAAAACCCAATTTTTTTTTAAAACCTTAAAAAACCCCCACTGGGGGAACCCCGGACTTAAAAAAGTCCCGCGGTCCGGGGAAAAGTCAAAAACCAATTTTCCATAAAAAGGGGGGCACCTTTTTTTTTTAGCCTTATAAAAACCCCTTGAGCAACGAAAAATAACTTTTTTAAATTTCGGTTTTTTTCTTTCCGGAGACCCGTCCCCCCAGGGGAAAATTTACAGTCCCAAACCCCCAAAAAAATCCAGCTGCCCCCCTTATTCTAAAACGTTTTAAGTTATCTACTGGTATCGTTTTTGTAAAAGAAATATTTTTTAAATTTTTTTTAAAATGTATTATCCAAAAAAAAGGAAAAATAAAAAAACCCCCCTTTGGGGGTAAAACAGTGGTTTTTTTAAAAAAGTATGGAAGGGTTTTTTTTTTAAAAATTTTAAGTTTTTTTTTTTTACATTCTATTTACACTTGTATTTTTTCCCGGAAATTTTTTTAAAATTTTCTTTTTTTTTTTTATGTTATAATTTTTTTAAAAAAAAAAAAAATTTTTTAAAAAAAAAATTTTAAAATCCCCGAAAAAAAGGACATGGGGGAAAATTTAGACCCAGGTTTCCAAAATTTTTAAAAAGGGCCCCCATTACCCTCTAAAGGGGGAGGAAAAATCAAGCACTTTACCGTCCCCCAATTGGTATTTTAAAAAAAACCTTAATTTAATTAAAAACCACTCCCCCTTTTTAATAAAAAAAAACATTGTAAAAAAAAGGATATTTTTTTGGTTTTGTAGGTTAGGGGGAATAAAAATTTTAAAAAATTTTTGGGGGAACATGAACCCCGGCGGGGGAAAATTTTTATTACTAAGGTGAAGTGGTAGTTAGTTAAAAAACCCTAAAATTTTTTTTTTTTAATTTTTTTAAAAAAAAGGGGGGGGCCCAATCCCTTTTTAACCCTTTAAAATCTGTTTTTTCCTCATGGCCCGGGCCCTTTTGCGAGGATTTCCCCAAACAAAAAAGGGGGGGGAGGGGGGGTCGATACGACGAGGTTGTGGTACTGAAAAAATTTTGCGGGGGTTTTAAAAGACAGGTTTAAAAACCCCCTTTTTATCTCTAACTCGGCCCCAAAAACCCCCCAAACAAAACTTGGGACCGCTGGGCCCATCGGTTTTTCCCCAAAATATTCAAAAAGTCTGGGGGGTTTATATTCATTTTAGGTTGATTTTTGGGCCTATGTAAAAATTTTTTTTTCAAATTTTTTAAAATCTATAAAAAAAAAGGGCCCCCCCCGGGTTTTCCCCCTTTATTTTCCCCTCATCATGTACTGTTGCGGGTTAAAAAAGATATTGGGGGGGGTTTTCATTTTTTTAAAATTTTTTTAAAATTTTTAAAAATTTTGACGGGGGGAAAAAAAAAACCCCCCCAAATTTTAAAAAAAAATTTTAAATGTTTTTTTAAAAACCTTTTCCCCACAAATTAAATTTTTTTTAAAAAACAGTTATTTCTATTTATTTAAAATTAAAATTTTTTAAAAAATTAAAAAAAAAGTTGTATGGGTTCAAAAAAAAAATCTATGTTCTAAATAGCTACATGAGCCCTCCCTTTCTGGGGGAAACCCGGGGAAGAGTGAATTAAAATTTTTCCCGTTTTAAAAATTTGGGTTTTTTTCCCGTTTAAAGTTTTTAAAAATCTTTTAAAAAATTTTTTTTAAACCCCCTTTTTGGTTTTAAATTTTTACTTTTTTAAACAAGAAAACCCTTTTAAAAAATTTTTTCATCTAAATTTTTAAAATTTTAAATTTTGGGGGAAGGGGGAAAATGTTTTTTTTTTCTTTTTTGGTTTTAAAATTTTTTTAGAAAAAATTATTTTTTTAAAAATTTTTTAAATATTTTAAAAATTTAAATTTTAAATTTTTTTACATTGTTTTTTAATATTTTTTTCTTGGTGGGAAAAATTTAAAAAAAAACCTTTTTTTTTGAAAATTTTTTTTTTACCATGGGGAAAGGTTTGGGGAAAAGGAAAAAAAAAATTTTTTGATTTTCCCCCTAGTTCGTTTTTCAAAAAAAACAGTAACCCTTTTTGTTTAAAAATTTTTGAAACTTTTTTAAAAAAATTTGGGTTTTCCCCCGGGGAAAGATAGCAAAAAGTCGGGAAAAAAATTTCCCGTTTTCCCTTTATTAAGAAAAAATGTTCAAAAATTTTTTTAAAAAAAAAAATTTGGGGTAATTTAAAAATTTTTATATGTAAAAAAATTTTTAAATAGAAATGAATTGGGTCCTGCAAAAATAAAAAATATTTGGGGTTGGGGCAATTCAGAAAATGTCCCCAAAAGTTTTAAATTTTTTTTTCTGTATTTCCAAAAAAGTTTTTCGATATCTCCTTTTTTTCAATCAGTTTCAAAATTTTGTTAGTTTTTTTGGGGAAAAAATACGACTTTTTAAAAAATGCATTTTTTTTACTGACAAATCTGTAATTTTACTTTGTAAAAATTCCCTACTTTTTAAAAACCCAAAACAAACCAGAATTTTCCGAAAAAAAATTTAAAAATTTTGATTAAAAATTTTAAAATTTCACCAAAAAAAAAACCAAAAAACCCTTTGGGGCGTTTTTTCCCAAAATTTTGTGTATCATTAAATTTTCCCCTGCGGCGACGGTTTTCCCCGTTTGGTATCTCGCGTTTAAAAAAAAGGGGCCCCCAAAGGGAAAAAAAAAAAAGGGGGTTTTTCAATAAACCCCAAGGGGCCCCTTTTAAACGAAATTTTAAAAAAAGGGAAAATGTTAATTTTTTAAGTTTGTTTTTTAAATAAATTTTTTTAATTTTCACTGTTTGGGGAAAATTTTCAATTGTTCCCCAAAACGCATTTTTTTTCAGTAGTTTTAAAAAAACCAAAAGAAAAACCCCCTTTCTTAAAAATTTGTTTTTGAAAAAAAGGAAGGTTTTTTGGGGTTAACGATTTTCGGATTTTTCCCAAATCTTTTATATCCCTAAAAAAGGTTTATAACCAACTTTTTGGGATTGGAATTATCCTCTTTTTTAAAGGTGGGGGAATTATTAGTACTATAATAATAAGAAAAGGGAAGAAGAAAAAAAAGAAAAAAAAAAATTTGTTTTGGGTATTTTTAAAAATTCCTTTGATTTTCTTTCCCCTTCTGTTCTTTAGTTTTGTATTTTCTAATCCCTTTTTCCCCCCCTGAGGGAATAGGATGGGTTTCCCCAATTTCCTCAAAAACGTTGTTTTTTAACCTCTTGAAACCCAAAAAAACAAGGGAATTTGCCCAAAAATCTGTTTATTTTACCAACAAAAATAAAATCTTTTTAGTTGTAAATGTAGGCTAAAACAATAAAGTATTTTTTTTTGGGTAAGGTACATAAAAAATCTTCCCAATTTAAATAAGTAAGCTTAACAAAAAACCCATCGCCCAAATTAAAATTTAAATTTGGTTACTTATTCGGGAATGTCACCCTTTTCTACAATTTCAACCCTATGTTTTGTAAGGGTTTTTTTTCATTATTTTTTTTTTGGCTTCTGTTGTGTTATTATAATTTTCCCGTGAAGTTTAAAACAAAAAAAATTTTGCTCTCATGCTTGAGAAAAAATTATTTTCAAACTATGATCAAAAAACTGCAATTCTAGAGTGCACAAAGGGCGTACTACATGAATCTTACGGAGGGGAAAAAAACACATGGTTATCGAATCTCTGAAAAACCCATCCTTTTAAATTAAGACAAATAGCAAATCCAAAAATATTTTATTTTTTCCCCTTTTCCCGTCCCCAATTGTTCTGTTTTACCCGGGGAAACCCCCGTTTCAACATGGTAAAAAAGGCCCCCACCTTTAAAAAAAATTTGAAATTTCTTCTAAAAATTTTCCCCGCCTTTTTTTTAAAAAAATTTTTTAAACCATCCCCCCAAAAAGGGGGCTTCCAAATAAAACTAACCCTTAAGGAATTTTTCCAAAAAATCAATATTGGACAAAAGGGGTTTTCCCCCAGGAATTCTTTTACTTTTAAGAAAACAATTTTTTAATTTGTTTTTTTGTTTAAAACTTTTTTATTTTTTACAAAAAAGGGTTTTTTCCCTTTTTAAAAAAAACCCCCCAAAAAAATTTTAACAAAATTACCTTTTTTTTTAAAAAACCGGTTTAAAATTAAAAAACCCCCCGGGGGCTTTTTTTGGGCCCCAAACCCCATAAAAACTTTTAAACCCTTAATTTTACCACCCATTGGGTTATCTTTTCCGCTGTAAACCCCATTTTTAAGAAAAAGGGTGTAAAATTCACCCCCAAAATAGCATCTTTTTAAAGGGGGAATGGTGGAAACCCCCAAAACTTTTTTTGGGTTTAGGGGGAAAAAATTTTAAGGGAACCCCGGGGTTGGAAATTTTTCCCATAAAGTTTCCCACTTTAACCATTTTAAATTTCCCCCACGTTTTTCCCTTAATATTTCTTTTTCCCAAACAAATTTTAAAGTATTTTTTTGTTATCACCTTGGTTTTTTTAACATAATTTCTAAAAAAAATTGGACTTTATAAACGGGGTTTTTGGCAGTTGGGAAAAACCAAAAAAAGTCCATTTTTTTATTTAAAGGGAAAACTTTCAAAGGGGCAAAAAAAAAAAAAAAAAGAAAAAAAAAAAAAAGGGGTTTGTAAAAAGGGGAAAAAAAAAAAAAAAAAAAAAAAAAAAAAAAAATTGGGGGAAAAGGGGGGAAAAATTGAAAAAAAAAAAAAAAAAAAGAACAAAAAAAAAAAAAAAAAATTTAAAAAAAAAGGAAAAAAAAAAAAAAAAAAAAAAAAAAAAAAATAAAAAAAAAAAAAAAAAAAAAAATTAAAAAAAAAAAAAAAAAAAAATTTAAAAAAAAAAAAAAAAAAAAAAAATTAAAAGGGGAAAAAAAAAAAAAAAAATGGGAAAAAGGAAAAGAAAAAAAAAAAAAAAAAAAAAAAGTTGGAAAAAAAAAAAAAAAGTTAAAAAAAAAAAAAAAAAAAGTAAAATTATTAAGGAAAAAAAAAAAAGGAAAAAATGAAAGTTTAAAAAAAAAAAAAAAAAAGAGGAAGGGAAAAGGGAAAAAAAAAAAAAAAAAAAAAAAAAAAAGCCAAAAAAAAAAAAAACTAAAAAAAAATTAAAAAAAAAAAATGGAAAAAAAAGAAAAAAAAAAAAAAAAAGGAAAAAGAAAAAAAAAAAAAAAAAAATTAAAAAGAAAAAAGTCGGAAAAGGGAAGGTAAAAAAAAAAAAAGAAAAAAAGAAAAAAAAATAAAAAAAAAAGGGAAAAAAAAAAAAAAAAAAAAAAAGGGGAAAAATTTCCCTTGAATTTTCTCTATTGATTATGAAAGAAGATTACAAAAATCAATTAGGGGGAAATCGTAATGTGATCCCATGTTGGGTAAAAAAGCAGTAATATTCCCTTTGGATTATCACTTAAGAAAATAAATTCAGTCCCACTAAGAAAAAATCGGCTGTTTAAGGACAGCCTATTAAAAAACCCAAATTTGTGTTTCGTCTGAGCCCAAAAATTCCCGAAAAGTAAATTTTGGCCTTTTTCCTTTTTCACATATGGAAGAGCATGGCTTTGAAGAACTTACAGGAATACTATTGCCCAGCAACAACAGATTTTTTTAAAAATGTGTTTTAACATTATTGTTGGCAGAAAAAAAAGGTTTCCCCAAAAGTAAATCTTTTTAGAATTAAAGAATATGGCAAAACAATTTTTCATAAGAATACCTATTTAGAGAAACTTTTTTTTTAAATTTTTTTCCCCTTTAGAGCCCTTTTTTTAGTAAATTTCTTGTTTAAAATCATAAATCCTGTATATTGGCTGGGGTCTTTTAAAGCTCATCACCCCCGGAAAGGCCCCCCCCCCCCCCCCCCCCCCCCCCCCCCCCCCCCCCCCCGGGGAAAAATTTTCCCACTTCTTGTCTTTAAGAGGTTATCTAAAAAACCAAAAAGATTTTACAGTCTTGAAATTGCCCGAAGCTTCTTTTTCCCCATAGAAAAGGTTGCCTTTAATGGGGTTTTGGAATCCATTTATAGGATTTCGCTGAGCTTTGGTGAACCCTTTTTTTAAATTGGGGGTATTATTTGGATATTTTTTAATATTGAAGTATAGGTTTAAATTTTTGAATAAAAAGGGTTTGTTTCCATTTAGGAAAAGGAATGAATTCTATGTTGGTCCACTTTCCCTTCTTTGGGAAATTTTTATTGAATTCACTAAAGGGAAAAATTTCCAAACTAAAGGGATTTTTGGGCTTTAAGTTCGGAGGGAAACTTATTTTTTCCCTTTTAAAAAATGCCGGGAAAACGATCGATGTTTTTCATAAATATTTTTGATCTGAAAAGGTTACCGTGAGGGTTTTACAGTTTATTTTCTTTTAACATTTGGCAAAAAAGTTAATTTTTAAAAATTTGAGTGTCATGTGTTTTAGGTTTTCCCCATTTTTTTTATATTATTTTAGAAATTGTTTTAATTTCCCTTTCATTTTAAATTTTACTCATGTTCTTTATATCAAAAATTTTTTAAATAAAAACAACCCTTTTTAAATGTGGGGGTGAAAGGGGTTTTAAATCGATTAAATTTTGTTTAACAGTTTTATTAAATTTTTTTCTGGTACAACCCAGTTTTTTAAAACTCTTGTAAACAAATAAGGTAAAATTTTTAAAGATAAAATAAGTGTTTTAAGTCATATGTCACAATTTAAACTTGAATGCTCTAGCTTGTTCTTGTTCGTTTATTCTTAGAACCTTTCGGGGGCCCCCGGGTTTCCAACACCCCCAAAACAACAAAAAATTTCTTTCCCAAAAAGGTGAACACTTTCTGTTTTGGTTTGTGGGTTTCCATTACTGCTCTCAGCCCTCCCTATCAACAGGGAAAGGGTGCCCAAAACCAATAGATTAATTTGGCCAAAAACTTCAAAAAGACATGGGGAATTTTTTTCCCGGGGCTAATGAAAATAGCTTTTATTAAAAAATTTTAATAGGTTTTGGCATATTTTGATTTTATATTGGGTTTAAAAATATTAATTAAAATCTTTTTTAGTTTCCCGGGTTGCGGGTTAAATATTATAAAAAAACCTTAGAATCCCAAACATTGTTTTTGTACTCCCCTAAAAAAAATGAAAAATATCCTTTTTTAAAACCCAAAAAGGAAGAAATAGATTTTTTGTAGCTTTTAATTTTAAAAATTTATCCCAAATTGATTTTTCCCCAAATGGCTCTTAGACTTAATTGTTGATTTTCCCTTTGTTTTAAAAACAAACTTTTTAATCCCCTCGCTTGTTGATTTATTATTTTTTTAAATTTGAATCACCCCCCCAGTTGAAAACCCTTTAAATAGAAAAAAAAATACTTGAAAAACAGAAAAATTGAAAAATTTTAAAACGTTTTTTTTACTTGTATTTGGAAATTAAACCTTTTTAAAAAAGATGTTTTTTGGGGTTTCCGTAAAAAAAAAAAAAAAACTAGAAAAATTTTCCCCAGCTGGGGAGGGGAAGGGGTCTAAAAAGAAAACTTTTTCGCCCCCAAATTTTGGTACCGTGGCTTACATAAAACCCTTTTTGATTTTTAAATTTATGAAAATTTTTTTTAAAAAAATTTGTTATTTTTTAAAAAAAAATCATATAAACCTTTGGGTTTTTTTAAAGGGGGGAAACCCATAAAAAATATATATGATTTACAAAAAAAGGGGGGTTCGTTAGGAGGAAAAATCCCTTGTAGTAAAAACGTGAAAAATATTAAAAAAAAGGGAAAGCGGGGTTTACAGAGGGTTCCCTTTATTACGAAATGGGGTTTGTGTAGAGTCAAAAAAAAGGAATTACTGTGTAACTTACGGTAATGAAGTTTAACCCTCACATCACACATTTAAAGCACGGTTTTTTTTTACGATTTCTCCCCTGGGGATGACAAAACACGTCAAAGTAGTAAGTTTTTACCACACCAGAAAGTCATGGGTAAAGGGGAAACGCAGTAAAAAAACGAGGATATTAAAAAACTGGGGAAAGCCCTCCCATCAACAAAAGTAAACGAGTCTTCCCCCAAAAACGAGAAAACCACAATAAAAAGGGGGTTTTAAAAGGGGGGGGCACGAAAATTTTTTTAAGCAATCGTGAAACCGGGGTTTGGAAAAACCGGGGGTTAAAACCCACTCACGTCGATAAAGAGATACAAAAATCACTTTTAGTAACTAACTAATCTAACGGAAAACCCAATTTTAACCCTAACAAACTTATTTCATTGTTTAATTTCTAGTGCAAGGAAATTTGTAAAATCTTAAAACTAGATGTAGGTTTAAAAAGGGTTTGGGAAAAATAAGTTTCCAACCTGAAAAGGGGTCAGTTGGCAAAATTTAAAGGGGGAAACCCAAGAAAAACCTAAAACTGTAATGTGGGTAATATTTTATAATCTGTTTTCCACCCAATCAGAAGTGTTAAATAAAATGGGGAAAAAAACCTGAAATAAGAACAGCAGTTTTTATTTTCCCTTCTGATTTTTTTTCCCCAAATTAAAAACCACAAAAATATGAAAATTTTCCCCTTGTATATGTGATTTCCCTTTTGGGAAAATATCATAGGGCTCTATTCATTACTTCAAAAGGGGTTTCACAAAAAAAAAATGTGGATTTAATTTTTTTTTTTTTTGGTGCAAAGCTGGGGGTTTATTTTTTAATTTTAATTAAATAATGATCCTTTGCATAAGGGAAAAACCCAATAAGGGTTCAAAAAACACTATTTAGGGGACAAATCACTTAAAAATTTTTTAAATTTTATGTTTCATTGTTAAAAAACCCTATTTTTTACAAAGGGGGGTAAAAAGTAGAAAAAACATATGCTAGTAACCCATGTGCAGACATGGAAAAGCCCTGAAACCCGTAACAAAGATGGACTTTTTCAGAAAGTTTCACCCTTTTTTTCCCAAAAACTTTTACATATAAATTGAAACATCTAAATTTAAGTAGTGTAACGTTATAGTTCAGTAAGTTTAAAGAATTTATAAGTTATGTTGGCTGAAACCCCCTTATATCATACAAATTTTTTTAAAATTTTATAAAAATCCACCCTTTTTTGTTAAGCTTTGAATTTTTATAGCCTTTATTATAAATTTGGTTCGGTCACTTAAAAGTGCATTTCCCTGATTAACGCAATAGCTGGAACAAAAAACACAAAAGGGGCATATAACCACCTGAAAAAAGGAAAACCAGTTGTAATTTACAACATACTGAAAGGACTGAATCTACACAACTGCAAATGGGGTTTGGGGCAAAACCCACAAGCAAAAGAGAAATGAAAAACATAAAAAAGAGTGTAAAACATTAAATTGCTCTTTTGGGGTCTAAAAAAAGTACTTCTACTTTTGCATTACAGAACGGGTTTAACTTTCCAATCTTTTCCCAGCTTTGGGGAAATTTTTCAATGTTACTTTTCGTTCAAAAAAAACCCCAAAAGGGACTTTTTTAAAATGGGTTTTTTTTTTGGGATCAAAAAATATATCTTTAGATTTATTTAAAAAAACGAGCATTTAAACTGAGGGAAAACTTCAAAAAACGTTTGCGTGAGACCGAATTACATCTTTCCAAGTTATTTTTTTTTTAAACTAAAGGGCCTTTTTCGAGAAAAAATATTAAATTTTTGATTTTTTTTAAATTTTTTTAAAAATTTAAAAAATAATTTTTTTCATCACTTTTGTTTAAATTTAGTTTTTTTTTTCCCCTTTTAATTTTTTGGAAAATCATGAAAGTTATTCGAAAACCCTCAGTAGTTTCCTACCAGTCCACCAGACTACATAAATAAAAAACCATCTTTTAAGGTTTTTTTAAAGGGATTAACTTGCTATAACATGCTTTTGGGGTTGTTTTATGAGCATTTTTTGGTTTTTTATCTTTTTTATTAAACGACCCAAAATTTTATAAAAAGTAAGCTTGGGGTTGGGTTTTTTGGTTTTTTGTATATAAAATATATATATTATATATTATTTTTATATTATATTTAACATATTTATATTTTTAAAATTTACTTAAATTTGTTCCCAGTTTTTTTTGTAAAACAAATGTATTTCCCTGAAAATTTTTGATATAAATAAGAGAAAACAAAAATTTCCCAATTTAAAAACATTAAAATGTTTAAACGCAAGATAAAATCCAGTTTTTACTTCGGGTTTTTCCTTTTTAGGCTAAAAGGTTTTAAAGGGTAATTTTATTATTTGCTGAAAATAATGGGTTTCCCATTTTTTTAAATATTTCCACGAAAAAAATAAAAAAAAAAACTCCGCAATTTTTTCATGCAAATAAGAATAAATCGAGTTTCGGCTTTTTTTCGTTCCTTTTTTAAAATTTGGGTTTTTTTTCAGGACCCGTCAACCACAAAGATTCTTTTCGCTTTTCCTTTAAAAAACATTTGCAATTGAAGTTAAAGAAATACAATATAGGTACAATTTGTTTTCCCTGTAGAACATTTTTTTTAAATGCAGTTAAATACAGGAAAAAAAGACCCATATTTTAAAGAAAATTCAAAGGGCTAAATCACAACTAAATCGAATTTTGGGGAATTTTAAGCGTACTAGTTAAAACCCAATTGTCTTAACTGGTCAAAAAAAAGTTTTTTCATCTTTTACCTTTTTATGCCTTTATTTATATGACATAATAGTTAACATTTTGTTATTTGTTTTTTTTTTAAAAAAAAACACTTAGAGAGTAGTCTTGATCCCGGGGATCGCGAAACCTTGAAATTCTAAAATTTTTTTTTAAAAATTTTAAAAAGTTTTAAAATTTTAAAATTTTTAAATTATTTTCCCGCTCTTTCCCAAATTCGAGTATTAAGTAATGAAAAAGGGTTTTTTTTTCTTTTTTAACTCGGTTTTCGAAAACCAAAATAACAAATCATATATCTTTTTAATTATATTGTTTAAAATTAGTGAAAAACTCACCGTAGGGAGGTGTAAAATAGTGTGCTAGAATGGGGGACCTGGTATTGAACCTCAGCCCCAAAATACTAAATTTTTTGGGAAAAGAAAAACTTTAAATTAAACAAATATTTGTACGGAAAACATAAAACAAAATTTAAATTTTCTTTCCTATATATAAAGTAAAAAACGTTTCAGTTTAAAAATAATTTGAAAAAAAAAAGGCTTATTTATTTTTAATCAAGGTTTAATTTAGTTTTTATACCCCTTTTAAATTATTTCTACTTTAAAAAAGAAGGGGGAAATATTTTTATTGTTATTATTTTTAATCGCCCCAAAAAAATTTCTGTCCAGCAAAAATTTTTATTGGGCAATTTTGCGAAAATAACAACGCCCACCCTTTGCTTCCAATTTAAACTTTTTCCCTGCAAATTTTTCTTTTTTTGGAACGGGTATATTTAAGTACCTTAAAGAAAAAGCAAAAAATACATCCCCGAAAAGGGTCCGCTTAGTGTATTACAGGGAAAAGGGGAGTTTGGAAATTATTAAAGACAAAAATTTTAAACCCTTTAAATTGCTACTCCATTTACCCAGTTTATCCTTTGGCCCAAAAATTAGCACTATAGTCTCAAAAAAATTCAGCCAATTCAAACAATACTTTACTAAAACGAGGTGGAACAAAAAAATATAAAGTTTTTTTGCCCTTTTCCCTACAGGTGCTGTTTAAAAAAAATTATTAGGGGGGATTTTTTGGAAATTTCCGACCAAAAAAAAGATTCAAAGATAAAAAATTTAAAAATTGTTATTTTGGGTGAGTGATGAAAAGGGTCAAGTGTTTACGGAGATGTTTTAATATGTAAAAAAAATTTAAATTTCCATATTAATTTTTTGCCCAAAAAAATTTAATTTCCTTAAATTAAATTAAGTTTAAAAAGTAATTTTTTAAAAAAACCGGTTCTTTGGAAAAAATTGAAAGGGCGTTATGAGATTGCAGCCCGTAATCCGGGATTTTGGGCTGATAAAATTTTTCCTTTAAGTGTAAATTCAGTAACAAAATGTCGGGGAGAGACTAAAAAGGCACGAAGAAAAGCTTTGTACTTTCTAACTATGTAAAGTTTTACTAATACTGATTCGTTTAGCTTTAATTTTTACTTTTAAAAAATTTTTTTCCCAAAAAACTTTTTAAAGAAAAGTATAAATAAAAAGCATATAGTATTTTCCCTAAAAAAAATTGAGTCAATTTGAAGATTTAAATATAGGGGAAGATAAAAAAATACCTCCTTTTCCCCGCGCAAATATAGCCGCCAAGTCCCCGAGGAACACTTGAGCCCCATGCAAGAAACCCCTAAAAAGGAATGCCCAGCAGAGCGTTTCCCTAAAATTAAGCTGCAAAAACAAAATTTCCCCAGCAATTTTTATTCCCTTTTGGGAAAATTTTACTTAAGCTTTTATTATTAAAAAAAATTTCCCAAAAGAAAGTACATTGAAAATTATGCAACTGAAAAAAAATTTCACTGAAAATTCTTTAAGTGAAAAATTGTATTTTTTTCAGGTTAGATAAAAAAAAAATTTTTGGGTCTCTTTCATCTTTTTAGGAAACATTTTTTCGTTCACTAAGACGATAGCTGAAAACCCCCTTTATTAATTTACTTAAACAAAAAAAAACCACAAGTCAGGACTTCCGGACATACAGGGAGTTTTAATGCGGAAAAGGGTGGGGAAAAAATGAACCCAATTTGCTAAGTCTCTGCAATTTTACCCCCATAAAGAGGGAAAGTGGACACTGTCTATTTAAATTCCCGTAATTTTATAAAAATTTGGGAAAAGCTAGTTCGTTTAAACCAAACTGGGCTTTTGGGATATGACTGATAAAGGTTAAAAAACAAAGGGGACCCAAAAAACCCATTTTAAAACAATCTCTTTTGTACAATAACCAAGGAAGAAGTAACCACACCCACCTGCCCAGGGTAATTGCTTCGCAAAGATTGCATGCAAAATTGAATATTTAAATTTTTCATTTTAGAGATTTCCTGGGACAGATAGTTTAAAAAAGGGAATCGTAAAAAAAAAAATTTAACCCCAAAAAAGCGCATTTTAAACCCCCAATTTGTAAAAAAATGAGGGGTTTTTATGAGAATGTTTTAAAATCTTTTTGAAATATCTTAAAATACATTCAGTTTTTTAAATTTATTAAGTTTGGGTTTTATATCAATGTTTTAAAAAAACAAGTCTTTCAACCATGAAATGTAAAAAGATCTTTTTTAAATTGGGTTTGGCAGGGGGTTTCAAAATGTGTTAAATCCCCCATTTTTAAAATCTTAGGGTTTATTGACCTTGTTTTGGGCATCATGGTAACCCCTAAAACCTATGTGAAAATATTAGTAACACATAGCCAAAAATTTTAAAGGTGTGCATGCACCACCATCGAACTCATTTTTCCTCATAAAAAAAGGGTTAAGCTTTTTGCACCCAAATTTCAAGTCTTTTAGGTCAGGGTTGTATTCGAGATATCGTGCTATTTGCGGAAAAGGAAGAAATTAAATTTTTTCCAGCTTCACTAAAGCTCAGCCTACAAGACCTGTCCCATCATACAGCCCAAATCACTAAATGTTTAAATTTTTCTTTCGCCCCAAAAAAGCCGATTTTATTGATAAGTTAATGTGCTGGCCCTTTTTGGCATTTATTGTATCGGTAAGTGTAAGTGCAACGGGCGGTTGTTCCCTCTAGATTCTTTTTGGGGATACCGACAAAATGAAACTTTTACTGGGGGGTTCTCTTCACAGATTGAATATGGGTATTTTTTGTAAAAAATAAGTATTTATTTTTAAAAAATAATTTTTATTTGATTAAATTTTTCATCGTTAATTCTTTGATTTTTCAAGCTATATTTGCTTTTATTAAAATAAAAACTTTGTTTCAATATTATATTTTTTGAATGGAAAACAAAGAGTTACACGTAACACTATATTTTTGAATATAGTTTAAAAAACTTATATTCAAATGATTTGTTTAGTGGAGTAAGTTACAATTTTAAAAATCTAATTGGGCTTTTTTAAAAAGTCCCAAAAAAAAGAGGGTTTAATTTTTTTTTATTAAGATGTAATTTTTAAAAATTAGTTTTAGGTAATTTTTGAAGAAGAAAAAATTTCCATTTAAAAAAAATTTTTAATTGTGTTAGGATTGGGCGTTTTAAATACATATAAGGAATATTTTTAAGTATACATATATCTTGTTCTGTCTGCGAAAAAACTAGAAAAAAAAGTGATGTTTTTTTATGAACTGTTTCATTTACAAAAAAGTTAAATTTTAAAAAAATTTTAAAAGAAACGGGGGTTTTTTTTGTGTTTTGCCAACAAATTTAAAGAGGGGTAGATAATAAGATTAAGTTTTTCTTGTTTCTGTTTCGTTAAAAATTTTTGTTTCTATGCATATATTAACAACTTGGGGTATTATACAGGGTTTAAAACTTCACGTAAACCTAGTTTACGAACCGTTTCGTTTTTTTAAAAAAGAAAAATATTATTTTTGACAAAAATTTTTTTTGTTAAAAACGGTTAAAAAATTTTTATAGAAGTAAACTGTTGGAAAAATGTAGATGGAAAAGACTATAAGAATGTTTTAAAAAATTTGGGGATTTTACAAAATAATTCTATATTTCGAAATAAAAAAAGTTAACAACAGTACTTAGTAGGTTTTTCGTTTTAAACTTTTGTTATATTTTTATTGATTTCAGATTATTTCAATTGATGGAGGGTAATTTAAAAAAAAAGTTTTTCTTAAAAAATAATAAATTTAAAAAAATTTAGCTAAGGGTTTTTTACAAAAGGGAAACGGGCGTTTCTGCCCCCGATTGGGTGTGCCCGATGGTGGCTGGGTCGAGAAAAGTCTTATTTCGAACTGGCTACATAGGACAAGGCGGGGAGCATTTCCCCTAAATCTTCCCGCCCCCGCATGTAATCCTTGAAAGGGCTTCTTTCCCTTTTTGAAGAAGGTGGTAGGTTTGACGCCCAAATTTGGACGGGGAGCGTAGCCCTGATCGCCACCCTAAAATTCTACCCAGGGGAACTTTAAAATTTTAGTTCTGCTTCCATTTTCCTGTACCTGCTCAACAGTTGAATCAGGGTGTGTTTAGAGTTTTTGGGGAAAAGTATCACACCCCCAAGTATATGGAATAGCATCAGTTAATGCCCTTTATTCCTTGGATTTTTTTCTGTTTTGTTATTATTGGGATTATATTATAAACTTTAAATTATTGTAAAAAAATAAGGCTTTTTGTTTACGTACAAAAACTATAAGTCTGGGGGAAAATTTTTTTTCTAGCATCAAAATATAAAATTAGGGGTACAATGAATGAGGGTAAAATTTTAATGTTGTATATGAGAAAGTTTTTTGGAAAAAATTATTTTCCCTATTCTTATATGGGGGTTAAAACACGAAAAAAAACAAAACAGGGCAAAACAAAAAAATTTGCGTTTTTATTTGAAATTAACACGCAAGGGAAAGGGGGGAGACAAAAGGGGCTATTTACCTTGCACTAAAGGGAAAATAAAAATAAAAAAGTCTGTTCCCAAACCTTCAAATTTAGTACTTCAGAGAGGGAAAATTTTAAATTAAAAAATTTTTTGAGGGAATATATTTTTTTATAAAATAAAAATTTTTAAATTATTTTATTATATGCTTAAAACTAAAGCTCTTTTGTTTAAACCCCTTCACCAAGTTTTATTTCAGATTCCAAATTTTTCCCTGAGTTAAAACGAAAATTTTTTAAAAATTTTGATTTTGGGGAAAGGGTTTTATCGATATAAGTGATAAAATGGATATTTTAAAAAAAATTTAAAACATTGCATAAAAAGTACATTATCTAATAAATTAAAACAGTAAAAAAAAAAGGTATGACCAAACCCTTTAAAAAATCTAGCACCGCCCCATCAAAAAATTTACTGTTACTTGATTTCTTTTCTGATTTTCCAAAATTCACCCTAAACATTATAAATGCTTGTGTTTGCTTGGTTAATCCCAAAACCCCCCCAAAAAGGTTTTTTATATATTGGAACTCCATTAAGTAAGCAAAAAATTTTTAATTTTCTGCGGAGTGTTAAAAAGTATGGATAATTTTGACACCAAAAATTTTTAACCCCAAGGATACTTGTCTTTCCGATGAGAGATTTTGCCAAAAGGAAAAATTTTTTAAAAAATTAAAAAAATAAACAAAAATTTTTGGTCCAATACTAACAATTTCTTTACTTTAAAATAACACACAACACACACACAAAACACAAAACACACCACCCCTTAAAGTTTACTCCACTTATTTTGCGGGTTTCAAAGTCCTTATGTAAAAAAACTTAATCAAAAGTCTTTTGGCTGTAGGTCAATAGGTTGGGATCTTTACTCCTTGGTATCTTGAAACTATTTTTTTATTTCCCCCTTTAAAGAAAAATAAGACCTTTACTCAATCGCGAAGGGTGGGTAGGGGTGGTGGTCGTGGGCCACAATCCCAAAATGTATCAGAGAAAACCGCTAAAACCCCCTATAGAACACAAATTTTCATGGCTTATTTCTGTTGAGGTTTTTTTGTATCAAAGGGGTCGGCATTTTTTAAAAACATGGAAACTGGCTCTATTTAAAGTGGGCAATTTCCCCTCTTTATATTGTAGTGGTATTTATTTTTTAAAGGAAAAAGGTTTGATTCGAAAAAAACGGGTATTTCCAATCCCCTTTAAATTTAAGGAATTGGGCTCATCTGTGCGGGGGTTTTGGTAGTTTGGGAAATTTTCCCCCCTAAACCACCCTCTCGATACGTAATCGGCCCCTCAATCAAAAGGGTCCAAAGGGCTGGGGTTTTTAAAATAAATTTGTACCAAAACCCAATTTTGTCGAGAAATTTTGTCCCCCAAACCCTGGGTTTTTTTTTGTTTTTTTTCTTTAAATTAGTTGAAAAAGCTTTTCAAATTTCTCAATTTATTTTAAAAAAATTTTCTATTCAATAAATTTTTTCTGTGGGAAACAAAAGGCGCTGTATTCAAAGGAACTAAATTTATGGGTACGTTTTAAAAGGGAAAAGGGTGGAAAAGTTTATAATAAAATATTTACTATTTTGTACTGGGATAATAAAAAAAAATTTTTTTGTTTTTAAAATTTCATTTTTATTACTTCATAAAAAACAAAATTTAACAATTAATTTTGGTTTTTTTTAAATTCTCATGAAAATGGTCGGTTTTCTTTTACCCTTTTTAAAAGCTAAGGAAGATTTGTTTAAAAAGGTTAATTCGCTTTTTATTAGGTTATTTTCAAGTGTCCGCACTGTCTCTTTCGCCACGAGCTTTAGCGTTTAAAAAGTGTTCAACCCCCTTTTTTAAAAACCGGGGCGACAAAACCCTTTTAAAAAAAAAAGAAATCTAATCGAGCTATCAGAACGGCCCCGCTTTTCTTACCCAATATAAAACCCTTTTATGGGGTGATTAATAATATAAAACGAGGGCACTGGGAAAAAGGGAAACTTATCTCGAATAGTTAATTGATATCAAGGCTATTGGGTGGACATATTAGTGAGAAAATTTTTCATTGTTTACTCGAGAATTTGGGAAAAAAATAATTATTTGGCAAAGGTTTTAAATTTTCTATTGTACAATAGGTTTAATTATCAAAAAATTTAAACTATAACATAAAGATTTAAAAATGCACGGCATAATGTTGGAGCTTTAGGGGTATAAATACTTAAATTTTGTAATTGGGTTTTACGTTTATCGTAATAATATAAAAAATTTTTTAAGTGGACTTGTTTGTTTGTTTTGCTTTCTTTCGTAAAAATTTCATTCCCATTTCTTTCTGAAAAATTTTTTTTGTACATTTTTTTCGATGGATAAATTCTTTTTTTCGAAAATCCTTATTTTGGTACGCCCACAAGTTTTTTAAAGCATGAAAAAAATTCCATCTTGGGTCACATGAATTTTTGTAATATTTAAAAGGTTTGTTAATCCCTTCGCGTAAACATTGTATTATGGGCCGGCCCCGCTATAAATTGAAAATTTTGGGTCGATACATTAATAATTATTAATTTTAAAACTTTCCCTATAAAAAAAAATCATAGGACACTTTCGTATTACAAGTGATTTCAATAAGGGAAAACTTTGGAAAATTATCTAAATTTGTATGTCTTCTACTTTAAACTCAATTATAAACACGGGGAGCATTCAATAGTTTTTTAAACAAACCCTTTGAGTTTATCCTTTTAAATTTTATTTTGTATGTTCCCTTCTGTTAGAAACGCGTGTCTGATAAAAAAAAAAGGATCTTCAATATCGGGCCTGAAAAAAAACAAAAAAGCAATAGATTCAGAAATACAATCAAAAAGGGGCGCCCGTTTTTTTTTTTATTTTTACTGTATTTTTTTTTAGTGTTTAAATCCTCTTTTGGGAATTTTTACTGGGACAGTCGGGAATGTTACCTCAAGTACAAAACAAATTTTAGGATAGTGAAAAGATTTAAAAATTTTTGTTTTATTTCAATTTTTTGGGGTTTTAATTTTACACTTTTTTAGGCCGTAAAATTAAGTTCATTTCTTTTTGTAATTAAAAATGACTGATGATGCTTTTTTTTTGCTTTTTTTAAACTTTTGTTGCTGGGCTGGTTTTAGGGGAGCGGGTTATTAGCCTGAATACGGTTTTTCCCCTTTTAAAATTTTTATTCTAATTACATTTAAAGGAAAGTTTTAAAAAGAAATTTCTAAGTCTACAGGGAAGATTCTGATTTTTTTAAACATTAAAAACCCCTTGTCAAAAAAAATTTTTTAAACATTTTTTTTTTGTCCATTTTACGGGTTAGATTTTTGCTGGCAGTAAAATCATTAACAAAAAGTATTTTACAGTATTTAAACCCGCTTTTAAATTTCATTTAAGTTTCGGCTGTAACCAAATTTTAAATTTTAATTTTTTTATATAATATATTATTCACAAAAGCTTTCCCTTTTTTCCTCTACATTTAACAGTATTTTATGAGATATTTTAAGATTTAAATTTTTTTAATTTTTTTTATGAGAAATCAAACAATTATTATAGAAGTTTCAAGAAAATTTAAAAAGTTTCTAATATATTTTAAAACAAAACAAATTAAGATTTTTTTAAAAGAAGACAAAATATTAGATATGGCAAAAAAATTTTTTAAAAGTACAAAATTTTTTAAATTTTAATGATTTTTTTAAAAAACATTCCCGGAGGAAGAATGGTTTAATTTTTGAAAATTAAAAAAAATTTAAGTGGATTATAGATTTTTTAAAAATTTGTTTAAACCCGTTTCTATTTGTTTTTTAATGTGTTTTTTAAACAGTTCCCGTATGATGTATGGGTTTTCAAATGTATTTTTTTCAAATTTTTCTTTGGAGCTATAACTTTTTTGTTCATAACTTTTATTTTTACATTTTTTCAAAAAAAATTTTTTTTTAATTTTTTTGTTTTTTAACTAATTGTTCAAATTTTTTTATATTTCAATACCATACCTTTTTTTTAAAAAATTTCCTTAAATTTTCTAAGGGGTTTTTAAGTGAAAATTTTTATAATTTTAAATTTGATCGTTTTTAAATTTAAATTTCCCAAAATTTTAATATTTTATAAATAATTATTTTTCAATTCCTTTTTTTTCTAGTTTTTTAGTTATTGTTGTTATTTGGGGTCCCCCAATGATTTGGGCTATTTAAATATATTTTATATATTTTTATTATTATTATATTATTTTTTGGGTTAAAAAACTCAAAAAAGAAATTTTATAATTTTGACAAGAAAATTTTCAAAATAGCACGGAAAAAAGATTTCATATAAAAGGGAAATTATTTTTAAACGTTATAAATTGTAATATGCAAGAGTGATTTTAAAACCCTTTTAAAAGAAAAAAGGGAAAAGATTTTATTCCCTAACTTTTCTTTAAATTAAATGTTTTATTTACTTAATTTTAAAAGTTGTATTTTACTCGAATTTTAAAAATTTTTTTAAAAATTTTCCTATTTTTTAGAAAGTTTACATGAAAAATTTATAGTTAAAATTTCAAGACTGTAAGAAGTAAAATGATTTTAAAAAAGAAAAAGAATTAAGTTTTAAGTTTAGATAAAAAAGAGGATTTAAAATTTGGGTTTTTTTAAATTTAAGATTTTAAAGTTATTTGGTTTTTTACATTTTTGGGGGAAATTTTTTATGGTTTAAAAATATGAAAAAAATGTTTAAGGGAAAGTTGATTAAAAATTTTTAATTGTTTTGTAAAAAGAATTATATATTTAAAAAAAAAATTTAAAATTTTAAAAAGCCTTTTTTTTTTTTTATTAAGATACTAAAAAACTGTTTGTTTTTGAATTTAAAAAGGAATTTTTTTATGACAAACTCTTATCGTATTCTTCAATATCGTTTATGATCACGTCAAAATTTAACTCTGCCAAAACAAATTCAAAGGTTTTTTAACTATCGTGCTGATGGCCCCTACGGGAAAATCCATTTTGAATTGGCATACAAAACCCAAAAAAAAATGTTAAAAGATTAAGCTTTTTTTTTTTTAATTGTCTAAATATTTATTTAAATATTGAGAATTTTGATAGTAAAATCGTTACTTTTAATTTTTAAGTTGGTTTTTTTAAAGGTTTTAAATTTTTTGTCTCCTTTTTAAAACAGTCAGTTTATTATTTGTGATGGTGTTTACTGTATTTTATTTTTTAAATTTTTTTGTACTGTAAGTTCTTTTAGAATTTTCCCTATATTTTTATCTTTCTTATTTATATGGAGTGGATTTTTAACGGGGGGGTTGTTTGGTATGTTTTTTAAAAATATAATGTGGGGAAAACTTTAAAAAAAGGCACCCCCAAGCGCTGTCTAGGGGGGCTATTTTCCGAACATCCAAAACCCTCAAGATAAAATTAAAGTTAGTATATTCTGAAATTTTTTTATATTTTAACGTTTATGAAATAAAATAATTCCCCTTTTAGCGAATCAAAAGTTTTGTTTAAGGGGTTTCATGACCCAAAAGAATAAATTTATTTGAATTTAAATGTTTGTAATGTTTACAGAGGGTAGTCCCACAAAAAAAACCTTTTTTTTCACCTGACAACTTTTGGGTTTACAAAAAAAATTTTATTTTTAATTTTTTAAATTTTTTTTGGGAATTTTATGTTTATAAATTTTTTATTTTTTTATAAAATATATATTTTTTATTTAATGACTTTATTCCCTAAAAATTTGTATTAAACCATTATAAATTTTTTAAAAATTAGTGAGTACTTCCAAAAGTTAGTACGAAGTATTTGCACGAACAACCCATAAAAATTTTAAATGTTTTTTTGCAAAAATGGACCTATTGCAGTTTTTGGGATATCAGGTTTTTAAAATGCCATTTATCTAATTTTCTTTTAAATTTGTTTATAATTAATTTTAAATGGGTTTAACTAACTCATTTTTTTACACCCTGTAATAAAATTAAAAAATGTAACAATTTTACCCTTTTTTTTAGGGAAAAATTTCCTAAAAACTTAAAACGTTTTTTTTCACTATGCGGGAAAATATTTTTTTTTAAATTTGCAAGTTTTTCCTTTTTAAAAAATCTTTTTGCTAGACAATCTATGCTATACTGTAGCAGTAATTGTTAGACTATTTATTTTAAAAAACGTTTCCGTTTGACTTATATTTTTCCTAAAAAAGTTTTATGTTAGAAAATTTAAAAATAGGTTAGGAGAAAAAAAATTTTTGCTAGTTTCACTTAAACTAAGTCGTAATTTTTTGGATGAAAGGCCCTAAAACCTAAAGTTTAAATAATTTTAACCCGGTTTTTATTAATTTTTTTCTTAAATTCTTTTTAAATACGAAATTAAAATTTTGCTTTAAAACATTCATTTCAAAACCCTTAAAAGATAAACAAAGGAATATTTTGGGTTTTCGGGGGGTTTCAATGTGCTTTTCGTTCAGTGCCCAACTTTTTCTTAATTTAGGCGAGTTATTAATCACTTTTAAAAATTTGGGTTTTTTTAATAAAACCCTTGTTTTTGTAAAAAAGAACAAAATGGAAATTTCCCTTTCCGAAATACTTTTAACTTATGTTTTTCATCGATTTCCAAAAGCAAAACCGGGGGCAAAATGGTAAGTTGTTTTTAAGTATGTTTTGTATTGTAAATATTTTCATTAATAGGGTAATCAATATTTATAATACGATTGTGGTTTTAAAATTTTTTCCCCCTAACACCACAAGGGCCCCCTAATAAAAAACCAAATTTTTTTAATTTTAATTATTTTATATTGGAATTTAAAAATTCATTTCTTTTTAAAATTTAGATTTGGGGGGGAAATTACATTTCAAAACAATTTGATTCATACAAAATTTCAAGAAAAAAAATGACCGCAAGTTGACTTAGCTAGGTAAATTTTCTTTGGAATAGAGATTGTTTCTTAGATGTGACGTATTATTGGAAATTACAGTGTTTTTTTATAGAGTAAAAGGGTTTTTTGCTTATTTGAAAACCCCACTTATATGATTATTATGTACAAATAAGTGTAACTTGGGACAAAAAACCCGTTGAAGATTTTGTCCCGGAATATTTTGTTTCCAAACTGTCAGTTAAGTCTTTTAAAAAAAGTTTTTCTATTAAAATGCAACTTTTACAAAACGAAAGTCTTTTGGGAAAAGGGCGAAAAAAAAATACAAAAAAAAAATGTATTTACAGTTTTTTTCCAAAAAATATTTTTTTTGTTTAAATGACAAGATGAAACCCAAAGCATTCAAAATATTTTTGTGAGAATTTTTTTATTTTTTTTTTTTTATTTCTTAATTTAAAAAAATTTTTTGAGCAAATTAATTTTATTGTAAAATTTCATGAAAAAAAATGCAAAAATATGTTCATTTGGAAAAAATTTGGAAAAAGTGTGTTTTTTAAAAAAAATTTTTGTTTGGAATTTTAAAAAATTCTTTCAATTGGGCGGTTTGGTTTTTTTGTTAATTTTTTGGGGGTTTAAAGTTGGGGGTTTTTTTTAATCCTAGGCGCTTAAAGAGTTTTTAAATGGCATTTTTTTTTTTCTTTTTAAAAATTTCTTGCTGGGGGGATTTCTTAATTTCTTTTGGGTTTCGTGGGAATTAGAAAGGGAGGGGTTCTAAAGGGGGGGGTTGGAGTGGAAAAGGGGAAACAAGGGGGAAAGGGAAGGGGGTAAAGGGGGAAAAATTATAGGGGGAAAAACCTTTGTTGGGGAAGTAGGAAATTGAAGGGGAAAAAATTTTTGGGGGAAAGGGCCAAAAGGGGTTTGGGTGGTTAGTTCTGGGTGTAAAATGCATAAGGAGGCAAAAAAAAAGAATAAATTAATTAAATTTTTTTTTTTTGGGGGGCGGGGGGTTTAAGGGGGGGGTGGGGTTTTTGGGTTGGTTTGGGTTTTCCCTTGGGAAACCTGGGGGGTTTTGGGGGGGGTTGGGGGTTGGGGGGGAATTATAAGGGTTTTAAGGGTTAATTGGGAAAATTTTTTTTTTTATTTTTTTTTGATTTTGGTTATGTTAGTGGGGTTTTTGGGGGGAGTTTAAACCCCTTTTTAAATGGGAAAAATTTTTTTGTTTTGCGTTTTGGGTTTTTTAAATATTTTGTTATTTTAAATTTGTTTTTAATATGGGGGTTTATTTTTTTTTTTGGTCCGGTTTTAAAATTTTAATTTGGGTTTTTTTTTACCCCTTTTAAAAAGTAAATTGTTTTTTTTTTTGGTAATTAAATTTTTTTAAAGTAAAAAATTTTTTTGGGAATTTTTTATTTGATTTTTAAAATTTTTTTGGTTTTCTTGTTGGTTTAAATTTTTTTTTCCAAAATTTTTGGGGGAAGGGTTTTAAAAATTTTTTTCCCCTTTTTTTTAAAATTTATTTTTTTTTATTGGAAATTTAAAATTTCTTTAACGGGGGTTACCCTTTAAAGGAACCCAAGGGGGATAAAAATATAGGAAACTAAAATGTGGGCGGCTATCCCCCTGGGGGTAAAAACCCTTACGGGGGGAAAAATTTTAAATTGGGGGGAAAAAAGGGCTTTGGAAAGGGGGGGACGGGGGGGGGGGGGAAATTTGGGGGGGTTAGAATTGTAAGAGGAAATGATTGGGGGGGACAAAAACCCCGGGCAAGGTTTTTCTGAATAGACTCCATGGGGGGAAAACAAAGGGAGGAACTGGGGGGTACAATTTGGAAAACACGGGTTCTAATTTTTTAAAGGGTTCGGGGGAGGGGGGGCCCGGGTAGGGGGGAAGGTTTTTTTCGGGGGGGGAAGGGGGTAGGGGGGGGGGTGTTTAATTATTTGCAAAAAGGAAAACCCCGGGCCACGAATTTGGTTTTATTCGATATTGGGGGGTTGGGGGAAGGGGGTTTTTTGTTAAAGGTTTTTTTTAAGAAGGAAAAATTTTCAAGGGGTAATTTTTTTTTTGGATAATTGGATTTTGTTCTTTTTTTTTTCAAAAATTAGGGGGGTTTTACACCTTTTAAAAAGGGGAAAAACTCTTTTAATTTTTGAATAATAGAAAAAGGGAAATTTCCATTTCCATAAATTTTTTTGGAACCCTTTTTGAAAGGCGTCGCCCCTTGGGGGAGCATTTATGAAATTTTGGGTAAAATAAGAATTTTATTTTTTGTTTAAAAAGTTTTCCCCAAAAATTTTAAAATTTTTTTCATTTTTAAAAATTTTAAAACACCAACCTTTTACATAAAAAAATAGAAAAAGGAAAACATTTTTAAATATTTAAATTTAAAAATTTCAAATTTCCTCGAAATAATAAATTTTAAAATTTAAAATTAAAAAGGGGAATTTTAACTTTTTAAAATTTTTGAGAAAAAAAGGTTTGGGTTCCTTAAAGGGAGAAATTCCCGGAAAAAATAAAAAAGGGAATTCCCTTTGGTTTGGAGATTCATTGAGGGTTATTGGTAGATTTTTGTGGGGCCCTTTTTTAAAAGGGTTAAATTTATTTTAGATTTTCTTAGTGTTTCCCTATTGCTTTTGTGGGGCCTAAAAACCACCCGGGTTTTTTAGTTAAATTTTGGTTTTATAGTATTGGGGGAAAAAGATTGTTATTTGGTATTTTTGGAGGGTTTTTATTTTATTTTTTGTTGCGTGTTTTTTTCTTTGGTTTTAAAACCCTTTTGGAATTTAATTGTTTTGTTTGGTTTTTTTTAATTTTTGGGTTTTTAGGGTCATTGTTATTGTTCAATTTTTTTGTTTATGCGGGGGTGTTTTTTTGGGTTTTTTATGTTTTTCGTATATATTTTTTTTGGTTTTTTTGGTTTCTAAATAAGCTGGATTTAGGGGACCGGGAAGGGTAAAAGGAGGGAAAATTGTGGAGAATTAAGGGGGGATTATTATGAATGGGCACAGTCCCTTTTGGGGGGAAAAGGGGGGGAAAAAATTAAAATTTTAGTTTTTGGGAAACGTTTGGGAAAACATGGGGGAAAAGGGGTATGGGGGGGCAAAAGGTTTTAAGGGGGGGGGAAAAAAACCAAATATTGGGGGGGGGTTATTAGGGGGTTTTGTTAATTTTTATTTTTAGTTTTAGGGCCTTTTTTCTTTTTTCGCCTTTCTCGGTTTTGGGGGGAAAAAAAGGTCTTGGGAAGTTGGTAGTGTGCCCTTCTCTTAAAAAAGGGAAGGGGAAAAAAACCCCCCACCCAAAGGGGGGACCCCCCCGGGGGGTAAAAGGGAAGGGGGCGTGTGGGTATGTTTGGGAAAAACGGTAAGTGGGTACATTCCAACGAGTTTTTGGGGGCACAAAAGGGGAAAACCCCGGGTGGGGCGGGAAAGGAAAAACCCGGGGCCCAGGGAGGGGATTTTACGACCTAAGGGGGCCCTACGAAGGGGGGACGGGGGGGAAATTGGGGGGGGGGGAAAAATTAATAGGTTTTAAAAATCGAATTTTAAAAAAAATGGGGGGAAAAAATTTTTAAGGGGGGGGACCCTAGAAGGGGGGTCAAAATACCGGGGAAAAACGGGGGGGGGGGGAAAACTAGGGGGGGGAACCCAAATTTTTTGGGGCAATTTTTTAAAAAAAAAGGATTTGGGGGGGAAAAACAAAAATAAAAAAAGAAAGAGGGCAGAGACGCAAAAATGAGATAGGGAAAACGGGGACCACTTAGGTTAAGAAATGGGGAAAAGGGATCAATTTTTTTTTTGGGGTTAAAGGGGATTTCACTTAAAATTAACGGGAGAAACCGGGAATTTCAGGGGGGGAAGGGGAAAAAAAGGGGGGGGTTGGGGGAAAGCCAATAAATTTTTGGGGGGGTTTTTGGAAATTTTCCAAAAATTAAGAAAGGGGGGGTAAAGGGGGGAAAAAAAACAAGGTTTTAAAAGGGGGTGGGGAAGCCGAAACCCAGATAGGGGGGGCCAAAAAACTTTTTTTAAAAAAAAGGGGGGAAATTTAATTTAATCAGGGGAAGGGGGGGAATTTAAAAGTGAAAAACCCTGAAAGCGCAACCCTGGGGGGGGTTATACCAAAGGGGTAAAATGGGGGGGTTGTGGGTTAAAAGGAACGAGGGGTTTTAGAAAGGACGGCTTGGGCCCTTGCAGGGAAAAAAGGGGGGGGCCCCTTGGGGGAAAACCCGGCCTTTTGGGGGGGGGTTTTTTGTTAAAAAGGGGGGGGAGGGTTTTTTACTTTGGGTGAATCGGAAATAAAATTTTTTAAGAAGCCAAGGGGGGGGGGCCGGGGAAACCTAAAGTTTTTTTTAAAATTTAAAACAAAACAAAGGGCCCCCTTATTCTTTATTTTTTCTTATAAACCAAATTTTGTGGGAAATTTTTTCCCTTTTTTGGGGCCTTTACCCCCCTTTTTCTTTTTTTTTTTTTTGGACCTCATTGTTGGGCATTTAAAAATTTTTTTGTTTTCCTTTGTTTTTTTTTTTTTCCATCTTGTTGTTTTACTTTGTTTATGTTTTTTTTTTCAATTTTTTTTTTTTTAAATTTTTTTTGTTTATTCCCCCCCTTGGCCCCTTTGGGGGTTTTTTTTATATTTGTTTTTGGGGAAAAGGCACTTTGCCCAGGCCCCCCTTTCCCCGGGGGGGCCCCTTGGGGGCAACATCCGCTAAAAGGGGGATTCTTCTACGGGGGGGGGGGAAAGGGTTTTGGGGGGGCCCCCTTGGGGGGGGGATAAAAAAAAAAAAACGGGGGGCCACGGGGGGAATTTTGGGGAGTTGGGTTTTTTTGGGGAAAGGGTTTGGGGGGGGAAAAAGTGCCTTGGGGGGGGGGGCCCAATCCAAAAAACCCGGGGGGGTTAAAAATGGATCAGGCAATTTTGGGAAAGGAACTTAAGAGACCAGGAAAGGGGGACACGTTTTGGCAAAAAAAAAGGTATAAAAATCTTGTCAAAAAAAGTGAAAAAATGTTAGAAAAAAGGAAAAACCTGGTTAAATTTTTTTTAAAATGGTTAAATTAATTTTAAAAAAAAAAAGTTATTTTAAACAAGTGTCTTGGAAAAAACCCAAAAGGGGTTTTTAAAACTTTGGCGGAAAAAAAGTTCCCGAAAAAAGAAAAATTTGTTTAAAATGTTTAAAGGCCTTTTTTCCCAAAAAGGAAAAAAAAAATTAAAATTTTATAATCTCAAAGGATTTAAAAAAAAGGGAGGGGCGACAATCCGGGGGGAACTCCCCAAAAAGGGGCCAAAAAATTGTTTTGGTTCGGGAAAAAAATTAGGTTACCCCGGTTTTTTAAAGGAAAGGGTTTTTAACCAAAAAAAAAGTTTAATAGTCAAAGCTAAGCCCGGAATGGAAAAAAACTGTTGCCAAAAATCTAAAAAAAAAATTAATAAGGGTTTTGGGGGTTTTCACCCGGAAAAATTCTTGGGTAAAATTTGGGGCAAAAAAAATTAAACCCTGTTTAAAATATTTGGAAAAAACACCCTTCCCAAAAAAATCGAAATTAAAACCCTAAAAAAACCGAGGAAAAAAGAAACCCATCTTTTACTTTGGAATTAAATTTTTGGGGAATTTTTAAAATAAAAAAAGCCAATTGGGTTTTAGGGTTTTTCCCCTCCAGTTTGGGTTCTTTCCCTTATTTTTTAAGGATTTTTTAACGGAAAAGTTCAAGAAGGGATTTTGGGGCCCAAGGTTAAGGGCCCTGATGGGGAAAAAATCCTTGAGAGAAAAAAACCCAAAAGGTTTTACCCATAAAACCTAATAAATTTTTTTTAAAAACGTAAAATTTACCCAATTTTTTGTTGGGTTTTTTTCCCCACCAATGCATTTTAGAACATGAAAAAATACAAAATTTTTAAATTGTTTATTTTAAAAATTTTTTTTATTTTAAAAAAATCTTCTTTTAAATTTCCTTTTTAATATAAACTTTTATAAATATAACCAAATTGGCTTTTTTTAGATTTTTCCTAATGCCAAAAATTTTAAATTTTTTGTTGAAAGGGAAAAAACTTAAGGGCCATAAACTTAATTTTTAAAAAAAATATTTTTTTGTATTTTAATATTTTTTAAATAGGGTTAAAAAATTTTGCAAAAGAATTTTTTTTAATGTTTTCAAAAGGATGACACAAATTTTGTGTGGAAAAATGTTCTATTTAAATTTTTAAATTTTTTAAAAACAAAAAGTTTATAAACCCTTTTTATTTTTTAAAAGAATTTTAATTTAAATTTGCCTTTATTTTTAAAATTTTTTTTCTTTAAAATTTTAAATTTTTTAAATTAAAAAAAAGTTTTTATAAACCCAATTTTTTTTTTTTTTTAAAGCCAAAATACCTTTAAAAAAATTTCCCGTTTACAAACCCAACCAAAAAACAAAATTAGATTTCAAAATCCCTTTGGTATTAAGGTATTTTTTTTTTATAAAATTTTCGGGAAGAACAAGGAAACTGGCGTCCGGACTGGAAAAAAATTCCCAAAAACCGGTTTTTGATTACCCAAGGGCCAAAAATTTTCCCCTTTTTTGGACGGGGAATTTTTTTTGGAAACCCCAAGAAATTTTTTTTGTTACTCCAAAAATTTTTAAAAGGTTTCCGGGGATTTTGGCGTTTATTCATTTTCGAAGGGTTTTTTTTCCCCTAAAATTTTTATCGATTTGGATTTGCCTGTTTTTTGCTTTTTAAAAATTTTGTTTTTGGAAGGAAAATTTAAAATAAATATTTTTTAATTTAAACAAAATTTTACAAAACAATTTTTTACAAATTTCTAAAAAATGTTTTATATAATTTTTTAATTTAAAAAAATTTTCCCGTTTCCAAACCCGGCCAACACCTTATTTAAACCCCCCTTTCAAAATTTCATTTTAAATAAAAAAAATAAAGGGTTTTTTTCGGATTTTAACTTTTTTTTCAAATGATTATAGTTTTAAAATTAAAAAGGAAATCCCAAAAATTTTCCTGGAAAAAGGTTTTTTTTTAAATTTTATGAAATTAAAAAATTGGAACAAAAATTAAAAACAGGTGGTGGATGCAAAAGTTTTAAAATTTTGTGGGAAAAATTCCACTTTTTTTTCCCAAAAGTCAGGAATTTCCAAAATTTTCAAGGGTTATTTTCCGGGAAAACAAAAATTTCGTTGGGAGACAAGGGGGGTTGCTTTAAAATGTTTACCCCTTTGGACATGTATACCTTTTAAAATTATAATTTCCCAAAAAAAATTCAATTTTTAAAACCGGTATTTTGGGGTCTTCCCTTTTTCCCCTTTATTAATTTAAAAATTTTTTTGGGTAACAATTTAAAGGGTTGTTTTGTAAAATTTGAAAATTTTTTTTTCTTGGAGCTTACATAATTTAAATTTTAGGTTTTTTTTTATTTTGGTTTTAATGGGGAAATTTTTTTTTAAAAATTTTTATTTTTGCTTTTTTGTTAGTAAATTTTATTGGTTTTTTCGGAAAACCCTTTTAAAATTATTTATTTTTAAAAACGGTTTTTGGGTTTAGTGGTTTTTTTGCCCCGGTTGTTTTCAGGAATGAAAGGGAAAAACTTTCCCGCCGAAATAGGAAAAAAGTTTTTTCTTGGGTTTTTTTTACATTGTGGAAGGTTGTTTTTAAAGCATAGTTTAGAAATTAATTTTTTCCTTAAAGGGTTAAGTTATTTAAATTAACCCCTTTTTTTATTTCGGGCTTTATTCCCCAAAATTCACAAAGGGTTTAAATTGGGAAAAATGGTTTTTTAATAATTAAAAACCCCCGGGTTTTTCAAAACCAATAAAAAAACCCTTCTGAACAAATGACTTTAATAAAAAAAATTTTTAATAATAAACCGGTATAATACATTCATATCTACTTTTTTATTTAATTTTTTTAACAAATTTTTCAATTTTCCTTTTTATAAGAAATTTTTTAAATTTTTTTAAAAACATTTTTGGGATTTTTATTTTAGAAATTTAAGATTTTTTTTTTTGTTTGGGCATTGAATTTAATTAAAATTAAAAGTTGGGGGAAAAAAAATTTTTTAATTTAAAAGAAAAAAATTAAAAGAAATTCTTAATTTTCTCTATGTTTAAAAAAAGGAAAAAAAACCATTTAAAAACCCTTGGGGAAATTTTTTTTTTCTTTTAAAAATTTAATTTATATTGGGGTTAAAAACAAAAAAAAACAATATGTACCATTATTAAAGTAATAACTTTTATATTTAAAAGTTTCTTTTTTATGCTAAAAATTTAAGAAAATTGGAAAAACCCCCTTTAATTTTTTACTTTCCCCCTTTTAAAATTTTTTTAACCCGGTTTTTAAATTTTTACTATTTAAGGGAAATGGGTTTTTAAATGACCAAAATTTTAATTTTTAAAAAATTTTTTTTATTAAAAATTTGTAATTACAATTTAAAAAAAAAAATGTACTTAAAATTATAATTCAACGATGGGTCTTTATTTTTTTGAAGTTTTTAAAAAAAATTGTAATTGGGGTGAAAACCCCTGTGATTTTACAAAGTAACATTTACTGGGACAACCATTGCAAATACCAACCCAATTTTGTAATGGTCAACCCCCAAATTCCGCGTTACAAAAACCCGCTTGGTTTTCGTTTAATTTCCTTTCACCAACACCCATCCCTCCCTTCTTCCTAAACTATTTTTACCAAAATTTAAAAACTTCTCCTAACCCCAAAAACTAACCCCTTTCCAATCACCAAAATTTAACTTCAATTTAACATTTTTAAAAAAACCCCCCTAATTTTAAAATTCTTTCCCCAAATTTTAAAACCAAAACCCCCAAAATTCCCACAATTCCCCCTTTTAAAAAACCCCAAAACAAATTCCTAAAAATTTTAACAAAATTTAAAAAACAAAATTTTTTTTAACCCCACTCTTTTAATTTTTTTCTTTTATTTAAAAAATATTTTAAACCCCGTCATTTTTTAAAAAAACCTTTGATTAAAATTTTTCTTTTTAAATAAAATAACCTTAAAAAATTTTTTTTAAAATTTTTACCAAAAAACTTTACACTAAAACATCTTAATCAACAAACCCCAAACCACACAACAACAACCACCCCAAAATTAAAATTAAATTTTTAATTATCCCCCCCAAAAAAAAAAATTTTAAAATTTTTAAAATTTTCTTAATCCTTTTATCCCCTTTTCCCCCCAAAAAATCCCAACCCCCCATATTAAAAGAAAAGTAAATTACTGGGAAAATTTTGAGAATTTCAAAATTCCCCAAGGGGAAATGGGGTTCCCAAAAAATTTATTCATCTTGGGGACTTAAAATTTTGCATTTTGGTGGATATTTGTTGATTTTTAATAATTCTTCAAATTATTCTTTTAAAAGTTATTTTGCAATTTGGCCATTTCCTAACTTTATCATTTTTTGCATTGGGTTTTGAATTTAAAATTTTTCCTTATTCTTTAAGGGCCATAATTTACTTTTTTGAAATTATTACAAAAGAAGAAAGGGAACTGCCGGATTGGATTTATCTTTTGTTCAGAGGGGCTTACGCCACTTTTTTTAAATGGGTTTAAATTTCATAAGCATTATCCGCCAAAGAGAAAATGGAAAGGAATCTAGAAAAAAATTGTAAACCCCGATTTTCCCGGGGGTTTTTTTACAAAAAAACCAGGTTTTTTAAAAAATTTGGCCTTCTTTTACCTCCCCAAATAAAAAAATTTTTAGAAAAAAAAGCCTTTTTGGTTAAACATTTTTTAATTTAAACGTTTAAGGGAAAAAAGAACAAATGGGTTTTGGGGTTACCCGAAAGGGTTTTGTTCTTCATTAAAAAAACCCAAACCCTTTATCCAAAATGGGACCCACTTCCCGGGGAACCCCCCCCTGCCCTAGAAAACTCCTTAAAAAAGCCCGGGTTTTCCCCGAAATAAATAAGAGTTTTTAGTTTTCCCATTTATTTATTTTAAATTTTTAAATGGGGAAAAAATAATACGGGTTTAAGGGATTAAACCTTTTTTTTTAAAATATCTTTGATCCTTTCCCCAATTTGTCAATTATTAAATTTTTTTAGCTTTTAATCCCTTTTAAATTTTTTTGGGCTTGGAATTTTAAAAAAAATTACAAAAAAAAGGGAAAATTTTTTAAAAAAAATTTTGCCCCTTTTTAAAAAATAGGGGGCAAAAATTTTTGAGAATTTTAATTTAAATAAATAAAAAAATGTTTTAAATTTAAAACCTTTTTTTTTAAAAACCGTTTGGAAATTCCTTTTCATTTTTTTTTTTAAAAAAAATTTAAAAAGCCTTTTAAAGTTTTTTTTAAAAGGGGTTTTAATAAGAATTTTGTTTTAAGGTGAGTGAAAATTTTAATTAACCATGAAGTAAAATTTTTGGGAAAAAAATTTTATTTTAAAGGAAATTTTTAAACCAATAAATTTTTACATAATAATTTTCCAATAATTTTAAAGGGAATTTAAACTTAAAAAATTTCCATTAGCTTTTTCCCGTTTGAAGGGTTTTTTGGTTTAATTTTTTTTTTTAAATTTCCGTTCTTTTTCATAATTTTCTACCTTTTTGTTTCCCGGGCTTTAAAAAAAAATTTTTTTAAAAAAAATGGTTAACTAAAAATTTTTTTAAAAGCAAACTTAAATATTAAATTAAATTTAACTTTGTTTTAAAAAAATTTTAGTAACCTTAAATTACATAAATTAAAGTTTATTCTTAAATAATTTTAAAAAAAATTTACCTTTTTTAAAAGGGTTTTTTTTTTTAAAAGAAAGAAAATTAAAAAGGGAAACTTTTTAATTTTTTTTAACATGGAAAAAATGCCCCGGGAAAATAAAAATTTATAATAATAAGGGGTGGTCCAAAATTTTCCCAAAAGGGGAAAAAATTTTCCATTACCCAAAAAAATTTTCCTTTATTAAATTTTAAATTTTAGTATTAACGGGCAATTTTTTTTTTAAAAAATTCCTTTGATAATTCCTCGGTTCGGGGCCCCGGAAAAAAACAAAACAAATCGTATTTTTTTTAAAATTAAAAAATTTTTTAAGGAATTTTATACAATTTTGGAAAAAATTCTGTAAGGGGAAAAATTTTCAAGGGTTTTAAGAAAATTTTTTTTTACCCCCTTTTTAAATTTTTGTGTTTAAATAACCTTTTTTTTTATTAAAAAACTTTAATTTTTTTTAAACTGCAAAATTGCTTAATAAAGGAAAAAAGGGAAAAAAAAAACCCTCCCCTACATTTAACAAATCATTTTTCCCCAAAATAAAACCCTTAACCCAAAATAACTTTTAAAAAGCCCCCCCTTTAATTTTACCTTGGGGTTACCCCGTAAAAAAATAATTTTAATAAAATTTTTTAAATTATTAAACTGGCTTACAAACCACACACCACAAAACCCCCACAAACAAAAAAAACAAATAATTTAATAAAAATTAAAAATTCTTTTTTATAGTTTGGGAAAGTTTTTAAAAAATTTTATCTTATTTAATTTTTAATAGATTTAAAAATTTTCTTTTTAAAGATTTTTGGTTAAAAACCATTTTTTTTAAAATTTTTTGGGAGGTCCGTTATTTAAAATTTTTTTAAATTTGGGGGAAAAATTTTTCCCTTTTTTCAAAATTTTGGCAAAAAAAATTTTTAAAATAATTGTTCTTAATTTTCTAGACTAATTTTTGCCCCTTTATAAATTGGAAAAATAGTTTTTTCCCGTTTATTAAAATTTTTTTAAAAGAATTTTTAAAAACATTAATAATAATTATTTTAAGTACTTTTTTATTTGGGTTAAAAATCGTTTAAAAAAAGTTTTAAAGTAAAGACGTTTTTGTTAAAAGGAGGGATTCCAGGAAGTATTTTGGGTTTTTGGTTTTTACTTTTGGTTGTTTAAAATAAAATTTTGATTTTTTTTTTATTTTTTTGTGTTTTCAAAACCTTTAAAAATCTGAAAATTATTAACGGTGCTTTTTTTCTTTAAAAATTTTACGGAAAATTTTAACCCCCCCTCGGGGGAAAATTCCCAAATTTATTTGGAAAAAGAAAAGCTATTGGAAAAAAAAATTTTTGTGCCCACAAATTCCCAAAAATTTGCTTTTTTTCTAATGATTCAAAGGGAAACCCTTGTTTTATTAAACATTTTCAAAAAATGGAAACTTTTTCCCTTTCTAAAATAACCCTTTTGCTCCCCCTTGAAACCCCCCCTTTTTTGTGAAACCCTTGGGGCTTTTAAACTATTTTTAAAAAGGACCCGGGCCTCGGGGATCTTGGGGTTTTCATTGCTTGGAAGTTTGATTAGTTTAAAAAAACAAACTTTTTTAGGTACCCTCATTTTTATCTTTCTTAAAAATTTAAAATTTTAAAAATTTTTTTTTCACAGTGCCGGATTTAAAAATTTTTCATTTGAAATTTAAAAAACACCATTTTAAATTTAAAAGGCCCGGTATTTTTTGAATACAGGGCTTAAAAAATTCTTGGTTTGGCAATGTAGAAGGTAAAACCAAACAACACAACAACAAAAACTCCCAAACGTCAAAAATTTTAAGTTTTCCTTGGGGGAGGGAAAAGGTTTTTGGAAAGGGTTCACCTTTTTTTTAAAAATTCCGGGAGCCCTTTTGGGGGTTTAAAGGAAAAAATAAGGGATTTTATGAATACCCAAAAACCGTTCCCACAATTTTTTCTCCCGGGAAATCATTGAATTTGTTTTAGCTTTTTAAATTTCTTTAAATTTTTTCGAAAAGGGGGTTTAAAAATTTTTCCCCCCTTTTTAGATTTCCCATTTATCAAAAAGTCCCCTTTTTTATATAAAAGGCCCCATTCTTTAACCATTTTCCTTTAGTTTATTTAAAAAAAAGGAAAATTTGATAATTTTTTTTTGTTTTAATCCCAAAAGGAATTCTCGTTTTAAAAAAAGGGTTTTAAGGTTAAAAAGAAAAGGGAACGGGTAGATAGTTAAAAAGGGGTTTTTGTAATAAAATGCCGGTCAAAATTTGCCTTTTCTGCCTTAAAATGGCAATTTAAAATTTGGTTCCCTTAAAAAAAATAAGGTATCGTTTGGGTTACCAAGGTTTGTTTTTTTATTAAAAAAATTTTAAATCCGGGGGGGATCCTTGAACTTTTAACAAAAAAAAAGGACACTTGGGCGGGCGGGAAAAAAGGGGACTCCTATTTTTAAAAAAAAAAAGAACAAAAAATGAAATTTTTATCAAAATTTTAAAAAATGCCACTTTAATGAATTTAAATAAGCTTTTGGAAAAATTTAAAATTTTTTTGCTGTTTAAAAATTTTTTCATTTTAAAAAAAGTAAAAATATCCCCTTTTAAAAAATTATTGGGCTAAAATTTTTTGGATTGTGGGTTTAAAAAAAAATTTTTTTATTTTTTTAAAACCTTTTTTAAAACCGGGGGTTTTTCATTTTTTTTTCAATTTGGGAAAAATTTTAAGAGGGACAGCCCAAAATTTTTGGTTGAAATACCGGAAAAAGTAAGTAATAAATAATTTTTTTAACTTTTTTAAAAAGTATTTTTTTTTTAAAATTTATATATATTTAAAAATAAATTTTCTTAAATTTTTGTTAAAACAAATCAAAATTTAAAAACCCCCTTGATTGGGTTTAAATTAAATTTTAACAAATTTTTAAAGGGGTTTTTAAATAAGCCCTTCTTATTCCCAAAAGGGTTCCAAAAATTTTTTAAGGGCAAAAATTTAAATATTAAAAAATTCTTGTTCCAAAAAAAAGATTTAAAAAAAAATAAAAAGGTTTCCTTTTTAAAATATTTTAAAAAAAAATTTTTTGGGTTTTTTTCAAATTTTAAAAATTACTGTAACAGAAGTGCAAACGTAATGGTAAGATAATTAGTATAGGCTATTTTTTTGTAATACTAGGCCGATCTACTGTTAAGCCTTATTACCTGCCTGTCATCATAGGGCACTGCTGGCCTGTACGTGGGATGTCATAAAAAAATACAGTGGCAGTCGATATAGTACAAAATCGAGTAGTGGTAATATAAACAAAGCTAAAGTCAGAGGCATGATTTGAACATAATTCAGATCCAAAGTCCGACATCTTGGACGGCTCGGCCAATGGCAACTCCTACGCTCTGTGTAAAGCCAAACCAGCAGCCTTTAAAATAATCAACAATTTAAAAGATGCCCCCTTTGAAATGTAATTGGAAATAAGGCATAATGAAATACATTATCGTTCTACCTAGTTTAAAACTGGTTCTATTTACACTTTTTAAGTATCTATACTATTAAGTGTATATTGTACAATTGTATTGTATATTGTGTGTTTATACAATTAATTTATAATTTTTAACCTATGCTGTCTGTATATCAGGTCAGTTTGCTAAATTTGGGAGATCGACAGACGAATGATCAATGCGGAAATCTCGGTGAAATACCGGAAACAGGTACGTAACTACCCTAACACGTCTTTAACTATAATATTTACTTAATTTATTTTGAAAATCTATATCAATATAGGAAAATCAAACTGTTTATCTCTGTGTGATTCGATCACGTAAAAAAACCCCTGATCTGATTACACTGAAATTTTACATTCTTAGGGTCCCTTATTGACAAAAGCCTACAGGCAGTAATAAAGCTCTTAAGCCACACAGAGAAGACCCCAAAGCCAAAGCCAAGAAGAAGAGCGCAACTAAGCAGAAGTAGGGGGCAGAGACCCACAGGTAAATAAGAATAAGGTTGACATAAGAAAGACACGACGAGGACCGCCGCGACTCACCCGCCCCGTCGTATACCCGGGTAGGCGGTGACCCGAAGCCCGCTCTCCGTCCCACTTACGGTTCGTACGCTTATTCCCCCATTTAAGATGTGTTCTGTATTATTCCAAAAGTTTCCGATATTTATATAATTTGGCATAAAACAGCAGATTATATAAATCGTCTGTCAAAGTGAAGTTAATAAATATAACAATTTATACACTCTTAAATATATGAAAGAAAATGTTGTTGGTTAATCTGTCCAAAGTAAGTTTACATTTATTTACAAATTTCATATTACGTTCAGGAGGCTTTTTGTCTGGGTTTTCTTTTTATTCGGATTTTAATCAACTGCACTAAAATGTTATCATTTAATACATCATATTTGTGATCAATGAAAAGCTAATGACGTTAGTCTCTATTTAGACATATCTTAACCTGACATCCTCTTTGCACACTGCCCTAAAATTTAATAAATTGTTACTGAAATCTTTGGATCTGTTTATTAAAATATCATGAAAATATTGGAGATAACTTCCAAGACCTTTAGAGAAATTTGAGATAGTTAACGGTTTATATACCAACAGTCCTCGCCTCTCCCACTTCAGAAGCCATCATCTAGATCCTACGCTGTCTTGGCACAAACATGTTAGGTTATGTTCCTAAAAAAGTGAGCAGGGTGGTATATTTATTGCGAAAACTAAAACTTTATTGTTTCCAAAGATACGCGCAGAATGTGTTTTACTTTGCACTGTTTCAGAGCATCATTAGTATTATGGTCTGCTCTTGTGGGGCAAATGCATCTGTTATTGATAAAATTTTATTGACTCTGAAAAAAGCCATGAGAGTTATAGCGGATGCTAATTTCGAAAGATCATTGTAAAAATGGGGGGGGGGGGGGGTGTGGGGGGGGGGGGGGGGGGGGGGGGGGGGGGGGGCCGATTTTTTAAAAAAAGAAGCCATTTTGACAGTAATAAATCTTTACAGTTTTTACTGCTTTGATCCATGTCAAAAATAATTTTCAAAAAACCGAAAACTGACACTGAATGGAAGCACATGGCATATTCAAAATATACCCGAGGCGCTAACTCTGAGCAACGAAAACCTTCCACAAGACTTTCAAAAATTCAAAACTTCAAATGGAGGCCGTTGGAAATAGATCTATTCAATAAACTACCACTGAATGCTCAGAGTGTATACATTCAATAAATTTAAAACTGTTTATTGATAAGTGGCTGGTATAGAGGCCGTTTTAATGACTTATCCAAGTTTTATTCATCTGACATCAGTGCGAGATAGTTTTTTTAGTGTATTGTCCTGATAATTAGTAACACCTTTGTCTCACTAACATTATTGTATAAAATTTAATGTAAAATCTATTGGTGTCTTCTATAATGAGTGTTTAATCTTAAATTGTTAATTTTTCTGTTAGTAATAAGTATTCTGACGTGATCTAATATGCATGTATTGTCTAATGATCAATAAAAAATCTTATCTTATCTTTATCTTATCTGTAAACATAAATTTCTAAAATAAATCAAGAGATTAGAATACCTTTTAGTAATTATTATGTTCCTATCTCTCAGGATTTTTTGGTGTGCAATTTAAAAAAATATGCTCATGGTTTCAAAATTGAATGCGGTGCAAAGCCGCTGGTAAACTGCTATTAATTATTATTTTCAAGGAAATTAACATCTTAATTAACTACTACAATTAAGAAACTAATTAATTCGTATATCAATCTATAATGCTCTATGAAGTGGAAATTAGCAAAAAGCTGCTAATCATCCCATTCAAAATAATTCCACCATACTAACCAATACCTTTTTTTGTATTAAAAATCATTTTTAAATTGTAATTTATTACTTAAAACGTTATTGTAGAACCAGCTGCTACTACATTGCAATAAGAAGTTCCTAGGGCCTCTTTAACCATAAATCTCGATAACATGGTAATATCCTCGAAGGGATTTGCAAACATTCTGCATCAAGGTCCGGATGAATACAGGCACCAACAACTGTGGTTGTAACTTCATGCCGCTTGAGTGAGCTTCATGTTTATGAGTGAGCTGCAAGGCTTGATTGAGCTTTCATGGCTTTGAGTTGAGCTGCAAGCAGAGGGTGAAAGCATACCTCGTGACACTCCAACCTGTTTTCTTCCAGACACTCCCAAATGTAACTCTCGCAGTCTCATAGACAATAGGAGTATTAGGAGTAGAATAAGTAGCGCTCATACTTTCCCCAGAGAGTATCACATTTCATATAACTTTAGCGACATCCAATTTAAGTAACGTGGAGTTATTTTGTTGTGTGTGCTGACGTTTTAATGAAATGCTAATGACCATACTAGTCTCATGCCACCGAGCTACCCTGTTAATAGCAAGTTTCGATAACATCTGCCTCCCGAAAATGCTGACTACAGATTCAATATTTATGAATGAAGAACCGTTACTGATAACATGTTTGAAAAGTTTGTAAAATCATCGTAAGATGACTAAAATATGGAGTTTAATCAAGAGGACCATAGTACTTAAGGATAATATTTAAGTACATTCAACTTGATAGGCAGAAAAGGGAGGAAGTCAACTATGTTGTTTAGGCCTGGAATAAATGTTTTGTCTATAAATGATTCATCAAGTAAATATATGCGATATACGATAAACGGTGATAAGTATATACACATTTATAATTCAAAAAACAAAAAGATGAAGGAAAAATATTCACATATTAAGGTAATGAAGGAGAGGGAGTAATATATGGAATAATTTTGTTACCGATTAGTATTTAAATTGTGTAATTCTGGGGTAACTGTGGATTAACCGGTGGAAGGAGGTAGGGCCCAGAAGAATGATAAGGACTGGGACAGTACAAAAGAGGCTTCTATCAGCGAGGCGCGCAATCGCAGATGTGTGAGTGTTTGATAAAGAAATTGAGAGGTGGGGGAGGTAGACGTGCCGTAATATAAGTCCGTATAACGTATATATATATAATAAATAAAAATATAAACTAAAATAAAAACCGTTCCGCGACACCCGCCGCACATACCCCCCAGCGCACAAAACCGAAGCAGCACGGCACACGTCCTCAGGTCGATCGTGTGAAAGTAGTAGTAACGAGAGGTATAGTGTTTGAAAGTGCTTATGAGTTATTTTTGCTAATCGTCATCGAACCTGCGGGTAAGTGAACTTTTTAACTGGAGTCCCAGGTCAATATTCATTCTTAATTATTTTTTAATTAGATTTTAGGTGAAGGAAATATTGTAAAAATTAAATTTAATTGGAAATTTAGGAACCTTGTCCTTTTTTGATCTGTTGCAATATAAAACGTGTTGGTGCATGTGAGGCACAGAGGGTATATAAAAATTTTATGTAACAAATACTCAAAGAGTTTTTGTGGTTTTGTTAACAGATGCTGTTCAGCAATTTTAATTTCAGTCTACAGTACTGAGCGAAAAGAAGTAATCATATCAAATTCCTAACACTGAAAAGAAGTAGTAGTTAAAGTAAAAGTAAAGAAAAATTTAGTAACAAAATAAAATTGAATTTTGAAGATAAATTAAAAGTGAAGAATTGCCAGATTCAGATTAGAGTGTGAAAAGTTTTTTGAATTTTGAAAATTGAATAACAATAAAGACTATAGCTGTAAGAACTTTGTACATTTTTTGAGGTGAAACCGGAATATATTACAATAGTTTTGACACTTAAAAGTCATCAAGAAGTTTTTATTTTTAATTTTAAATCCAGTAAATTATTTTCCAAAGAAAAAGTTTTTTTATTTTAGTTTGAACTTTAATTTAATTTCAGAAGATTTTTCTTTTCCTTTTTGAACCTTCAACAAAGGATTTAACATTTCAAAGGCTAACCCCCTCCCATGCGTGCCAGAGTAAAACGGTACAAATTTTATTAGAAAACTCTATGACATTTAAAAAAATAAATATCAAGAGATAAATGAGATTTGAGAAATATTTTATAATTTGTACTAAACATAGAGATAGAGCTGGAAAAACAAGTTGCTTTTAGAGAAGGTTTTTGAATGATCAGGTGAGGAATCAGGCCTGTTCTATACGCTCGAGTAGACGATGGATAAAAATAAAAAAACCCTCCCCCCTAAAAAATTAATTAATATTTATTTTTTGTTTCTCGCATAGTAATATGACGTAACACAGTTTTTTATGAGAGCTTACCATAACTTCAGGAATAATATGACGTGCAAACCAGGCTATAAATTCATAATGTTTGATCTCACTTCGTTAAGTTTGTGTCTGAACATTAAAGTAGTTTGTTTCGGTCTCAGCCGGAAAGAAGTGAATATTTCAATGTAACAAATTAAATTTGTTACTTTCTTACTTCTTTCTGGGGATTTATGGTTACTCGAATCTTTAGCAAATCTCATAGATACAAAAGATTGTTCGTTAAACAGAATTTTAGGATATTGCCTTGCCATATGCATCTACATTCCAGAAAACACGTTTAAATTTTTTCTCTAAGTCCATAAATAACGGAGTTTAAGAATTATGTTATCGTTTTTTATCTCGCCATATTGGGAAATGAAATGTGCGTAACCTCTTGGTACGTATATAGACAACACACTATAAAAAAAAGTAAAATTGGTGTTTAGAATAGTTTTTTGTTGTGTTTTTTTGGGTGAGGTGTTTTTTCGAAGTCAAAGAAGAAAGTTACCTTAAAATGCTACCTAAAGGGCAAATATACTGTGAAAGAGACATTAACAACAACTTAAATTAATAAGCAATACCTCTTCTCCATTTCATATGGTAGTGATTTAAAAAGCTATTAAAATTAATATAAACTGGGAAAAAGATTTAATTTTACGAATAATGTTTTTGTGGGAAAACTTGATGACAGGATTCAATACTTATTTGATAAATCCGTTAAACATGAAGGCGTTACGGCTATTTTAATGGTTGTGGGTTATTCCTCTTTTCCCACGGAAGGATACTTTAAACTTAAAAAACAAAACGCTTAATTTGTTTTTATTGCTGTTTTTTTCATTTTGTATTAAAAAAGCTGTGTACAAAGGGATTATACTTCTCTTCACATAGATGAATTAATTTGTCATATACAAAAACTTTTAAAAAAGCCTAACTTTTATTTTTTCATTTATTTTTTAAATTTCCCTTTTTTTTAAAAAATTTCAAGTTAGTTGGGATTTTTTATGTGGAAAATGGTCACACTCAGTCCATGGGCAGGGAAAGGACTTGTTTTACGTTTTACAACTCCCTCATCCCGATGTAAGTATAGTTGTTGTCCTACTTATATACATTACTGCTGTTACGTACGGCTAAACATAAATATTACTCTACAGTATGAGACGCCTTTATTCGTTAAAAGGGGTAATAACGCTTGTTATTAATTTTTGGGCCTATTCATTAATATTGAAAAAATACGAAAAAGAGGTTCTGGGGGTCAGGACAGTAATTAAAAATTTAATCCTACAACCAGTATACCGCCTAACAATGTTCTTCCAAAAAGGCCGCTTTCAGAAATAATTTCAACGATGGGGAAAAACATAAGGAGTCCGAAGTTGTGCACTGTTTTTAGGCAACTCTCATTCCTGAACCCCTAGTTATGTATCGAAACTTGACTTTGGCTTAAAATCATACTTATTCATTGTCGTAATCAAATATATTTTATTATTATTATTTATTATTGTATAATCATTTTCAGGGTTTTTTTTTTTTGAAAGAGCAACAAAAAATGAATATATCTGTTTTTGGTATTTTATAGTATTTTCGGGGTGTTTGTTACTTATTGTCTTTTACATTACAGTTTCTGGGTTTAAATTTACATATTGTAGAAGGTTTAATTTTATATACTTACGTGTATTTAGTGATATCAGCATGTGTATTGTGTGTATTAAAGTGTTATGTATTTTGTCTACAAATTTTGGGGGAAATTTCGTGAATTCTCCAGAGTTTGTTAAAAACAAAATATAATTATATAATTATGGAAGTTATTATTGAACCTTTTTATGGAAATTTATATTTGTAAAACAAAAATTTTTTTTAAAATGTATAATCTAGTCCAATTCTTACAAAGAAAGACAAAATTTATCACAATATTTAAATGAGATTTCAAGATTATAGATTTTTAAATGTTTAAAAGTTTTTAAAATTTTATTAAGATGCCAACACAGAATTTTGCGCCAATAAATGCTGTACAAAAAAAAATTTCTAAAAACTATATTGAGAACTAATTTTATATTTATAGATGATGGCCATGTGAAATCTACTTTTTCCAATTGAGCAGTAGGAAAACCCTATATATTAAATTGGGTTTCTTTTTTGTTTGGGCAATAAAAATTTTACTGTTAATGCTTTGAACATGGGCTCATAAAAATTTGAAGTCTGAAAAACATTAGGGCATATCAATAGTAAAGTGAACAACAGAGGTTTCTAGATGTACAATTCAAAAAAAATTTAAAAAAATTTATGAGATACTTTTTTTATAACCCAAAGGCCGTATCTTAAATTTAAAAAAGGCTGTTTTTTTTTATACTGAGAACTTGATTATAATAATTCATAATTTAAAAGAATTATTTTTTTGCTAGGTTGCCGCATTTCATGTCCCTGATGATGATTTTCGTCCAGTTCCCTTTACGTAGGGTGTGAAAGTGGGCACCCCCAAACCCAAACAATGACACATATTTATTCAGTTTTCAGAAATTTCATTTTTTACAGCCCGCTGTAGGAAAACACAATAAAAATAACAAATAACGGACTGATTTCCTGAATATTTCGCAGTATTGTATTTATATTGTGTATGAAATTTTTTGTGTTTAAAATTACACAGTGTGTTTCCTCCCATTTCAACAAGCATGAAAAGTAATCCTTTTATTTTTTAGACGTCAATTTATTATAATTTACTTATTATTAATGTAAAAAAAAGTTATGAACCCCAATATTTTCTGTTTTAAATATAGTATGGTATTTTCCACTGTGTGAAACTGTTTTTAGTATTACTAAATTTAAAATAGTGTTTTATGTATACTAAAAAAGAATCTTTTTTGTTTCTACTGGCGGGGCAAAAAAATTCAGTGGACTTTGTTTAAAATCTTTCCCATCCATAAATTCATATACGTACTAATATTTTTTCGAATTTTTTTTAAATAAAGGTGCAAATGTAGATTCTTCCTTCGCATGATTATATATAGGTAAATTTAAATTTTTATTTGATTTTTTAAAACTGAATTTTTTTCCCGAAAAAGGAGTTCTTTGAGAAATTAACCCCTTTTTTTTAAGTTATTTACTACAGATGTAAAAAGATAATATTTTCCCAAACATTAAAACAGTGTCCAGCAATGAAAAACAACCCAAAGGGGCGGGAAAATTTTTATATAATTGCAAAAATTTCCAAGACAGTAATAGCGGGATACAGAAGGCATTCAAAAAGCATGGTTTTATACGTTTTTTATTGATAGTTGTACTGGATTCGTCTTTATGGTTTAAGATTAGGGGCTTTAATTTAGTCAACAATTACATTTTTCATTTTGGTCAGCACAAGTTCACTTAGGGAATTATAGGTTTCGTGTGCCTATGATTTTGGAATATTTGAAATAACTGCCAAAATTAATTTTCTTGTAGACTTTTATCTTTGGCATATACCCAGTAAGAAAAAAAAAATTTTCTGTTTGTATTCAAGTAGTACGCAAAGAAAATTGTTTTTAAATAGAGGGGTTTTATTTGAAAGGGCAGAAAATTGATTTGGATTGTTTGTCCTAAATTCACCCCCAGCCCAAAATTTGGGGGCAGTGAAAACCATTCCCTTTGTGGGGGAAAAGGTGCAATATCATTTCCTGCCAAGAAGCAAAAACCACACTAACGGGATTAACAAAATGAAGTTTTTTTTTTTTTTTAAAATTTAAAATTATAAATTACGATTAAAAAAATCTTACCCAAATTAAAAAAACTTATCTTTAACTTATTACATTTTAAAAAAAAGAACCCCGGAAATACAATGTGCGATAAGAATATGGGAGTTACAAATTTTTATCGATAAATAAATTATAACATTGTGTAGCCCTTAATACTACCTGCAAATTATTCTTATTGATCTACAACAATTTTCTGACGAATGATTTATTTCAGAAGGCTGGCTGTTTTATCCATAGGAGTTTGACCTTTCCAACTTTTAAAGCTTTCTTAAGGAAATTTTAAAAAACGTAACAATTATTAGTGATTTGTTTAAAAAAAATTACTTTATGTTAATGATAAGAAAAAAAACTTATTGTTTCCTTGGGTTTTGTTTTGGGGATAATGTTCATTGCACTACACAAAATTTTCATATATTGGGATGTAACGGATTGAGAGAAACCGCTTTGTAATCCCGCCATTTGAATAAAAAGGGGATAATAGGTGTTTTTTGTAATTTTCCTTTAAAACATACCTCTCATTTAATGTTATTTGCCCCAAATGGTTTGAGATAAGATTCTTTAAAAAAAAAAAAAACTTTTGATTTCACAAACAGAACTAAACTAAAAAAAGATAGAAACATACTTTCATATGTACTTTTTGCTGGTTTTGTGTCTACTTCTTTCTAAATTTTGCACCAAACTCTCCGGAACCACTCTGTATGTACTCAAAATTTCTCTAAAACTTATAACATTAGATGAAAGGGAAATTCAGATTTAGAAAAAACTTCCTATTTTTTTAATTGGGGTATTTTTTTTTAAAGAAAATACCTTCTACAAGATTCTTAAATAGTGATAAATTCTTCACTACAAGTAAAAATGTTTATTAGCTAGTTCTTACAAAAAATGTGTTTAACCCGGGTATGGGTGGTTTTTTTAAAATCTCGAAATTATTCTAATAAAAGTCACCATTAATTATGGCAGTGCTGTACAATCTATAAAATTTTATCGTAAAATGAAAATAATTTCGGCATGAAATCAGCTAGCGAGGGGGGTTTCAAGTAGGAAAATTTTTAATCATTGTAAAATCCTATAAAATTTATTGGGAAAGCCCCTTAAATTTGCTGTATACTTGAGAACTTTATCTAATATTTAACGACGTATTTTAACAAACACATATCAATTTTTGTACGCTATAGCATCGTGTAACTGATGTTTTAACACTCCTGAGTGGTATACAGTTGTCAAAGTTGGCGAGGGCTAATCAGAACAATACCCAAATATACGATCTAGCTCATGATGACCAGTTTGGTGATAACACAACTAGCACTAAAAAAAAAAAACCAAATTTCAGGAAAAAAAGGTTTCAAAAATTCATATGTTATTGAGGGTTAATCAGAAAAGTTTGAAAAAAATTTGGGTTACTTTTACTCTGTAAAAAATTAAATTGAACATACTAAGAAAATTTCATATTTTATTTTAAACTTACAAACCCAATTTTGAATCATATATTTGAAAGCCATTTTGCAAAACAAAGATTTTATTTTTACCGATTTTAAACGCACAAAGGGCTTTTTATGAGGTATTTTTTATTTCATTGTGTACTTCTCTATTGTGTTTGTCTAAGAGACCATGGTGAAAGCTTTGCAATGCTTTCTTTGGGGAAGTTCTTTTTCAGGCGTATTTAAATGGCCATTTTGCAAACCCCCGTTTTTTTGTAAGTTTCCATAATGTTTAATGACTTTTTCAGATGTACAGATTTAAAAAGCAACAAATTCTTTAGAAAGTATCAACGGTTCCAAATTTCCCCGGATGGGAAAACTAGTTTATGGTTTTTTCTAAATCATTGGTGACAAATTTAATTGACCAGAAAGGGTTTTTGAACCCTCTATTTACACAATAACTTATGTACTATTTCCTTTCAAAAGGACCTATACTGGCGGCATCTTGACCCCTAAAAAGGTGTTTTTAAACCCCAACACTGTTATTCCCTTTTTTTGGGTCATATAGTAAATTTGGAGAACACTTTTTTACGGAACCCCAAATTTTTTAAAACAATTAAATGTTGTTTATTAGTTATTTTGTGAGTGGAAAAAAGGTGAGTTTTCTGTTTCTTTCCCAAAAAACACTCTGTTACGTATTTTTTGTTAATTTAAATTTTTTTTTTTTATTGAATTTATATTTGGGATGTATTTACTCCAACTAAATTACTGTTAACCCAAAAAAATTTTATTATGAGGTTGGTCGTAAGGGTTTTAAATTTAAAAACGAATAAAACTGATTCTTCTTTCAAGGGGAAAACTTTTTAAAATTGTGACGACCATTACCGTTTTTTCGTAGACATATTATACTTATTAGTTACCCTTTAAACCTGTCATGTTACGTTTTTGTGACGTTAACAGATATAAAAAAGGTTAAAAGGTTACGAACAATGTAGGGTCGTAAATTAAAAGGTCAAACTCTATTATGGTTTTTAAAATCTTGTTTTTTTTTGTACCTATTGTTGTCCAAGATTTTTAAACTTATAACGTAACCTCCTTTTTGTGGTCTAATAAAACGTTCCTTATATACTTAAACAGAATTTTGTTGAACAGTTAATGGGTATACTTAACACACAGTTAAAGACAGCTATTTGATGTTTTAGTGCCGTATGAATGTTAATTTGACTTTTTTATGTAGCAATTGGGGAAGATTTAGTATTTAAAAAATTCCATTAAATTTTTTAACTTTAAATAATTTATGTTTGAAATTTTTTTGTTACTTCAAATCACACCGAATTATAGTTGGCCAGATTTTAATGGGGAAATTCGGTATGGTACACTGCATAAATATAAGAATTTAAAAGGCATAATGTTCCAAGGAAAATTAATTTTGCTAAAATATGTTCTCTTAAAAAAATTATGGTATTTTCCATGATGCAAAAAATTTTTTTTACAAATCTCCTAGTTTGCATTCAATATAATTATGATTTACAGTATTAGTATTTTGCAACCCTTTCTGGTAGGATAGCAGCAGTTAACGAATCCAATCAAGTTTATGTTAGATAGCCTAACTGAAAAAAATTTAGTTTTCCTTTTGTTCAAACAATGGGAAAATTTTAACTGTAAGCTGGGAAGGAGAAAAACGAAAGAGGAAACCGGGCCACTAATATGGAACTCAAACGGACCAATTCGGGGTCTGGTGGCTACCAATTTGAGGGAAACAAAAAAAACGAGCCGCAGTAAAACAAACCGTTCTTGGTCAGGGGTTAAGAAAGCAAAAAAAAACTCCATCTGGTGGAAAGATAATATAATTTCGTTGGAAAAAACCCAGAAGTTGCTTCTTTCACGGGCAAAAAAACCTAAAAATAGAAGTAATGTATGAATTTAAAAACGCTTAAAACCCCTTTTTAAAAAACGAATCATGGCCCAGGTGTGATATATTCCCGACCCTCGACCCATTCCTCAGAAGATCGATTATTTTGTTAAATCGTATGTATAGAGGAGAGAGAGAGAATTTTCTTTATCCAAACTTAGGTATTTATATTAAGAATATTGGGGCCTTACGGAATGTCCCAGATGAGTTTCCAGCAGGGGAAAATTGTGTGTGCGAGTGTATATTGGTTGTGTGTCCTCCCTCCGTAGGGGGTGGGACAAGTCGATAAACAGTCCCACGGCTCTCTAACCGATTAGATCACAGGTTTCAATAATTCTTCGGGGAGGGGGCGTCCCAAAATTTTATGATAGGGAATAAATAGCCCACAGTGGCCAAATACAAGGTGGGACACGCATAGCCAAAGGAGGCTGAGGCCCTTAAAAGGAGAATAAAAAAATATCAAAAAAAAAAAAAAAAAAACCCCGCTTCCATGTTGGACTTGGCCAAATGGGTTTGGACAAAAAAGAGGATTGGGAGGAACATATGAATTACTTTTTATGTTATAAATGTGATGTTTTTTCATGTTAGGCATTTTAAAAAATGGTCCACATGATTTTAAGAAAAACTATGCAAAACTTTTTAAATCGCTTTACAAAAATGGACAAGGCGGTAATACAAAGGGTATGGTATTGTATAAATAGAAGATTCTTACTGCATTGGAATTATTTTCAAAAAAAAAATATTTCTTTATCGTAAGGATTTTTAGTTTTTTAAAACAAAATTGGAGGTATTTTTCGTTCCGAGAAAAAAAAAAAGATATTGTACTGGCGGTTTTAACAATTACCAAAATAGACTATTCTTTAAGGATTTTGTATGTGAATAGAAATAGAAACCTGATGTGAATTTATAAATGGGATTTTTTTCCATAAAGCATTTTATTTTAAAATAAAAAGTTTCATGAGGGGCCAATTTTTCGAGAACGTTGAGGTACGGGTTAGGGAACCTCGACCTTCTTAAGTCATTTAAATCTGTCCAAAAACATGAGGGAGGAATCTATAAAACTGTATGTTCTTGCTCTGTTAGAGAAAACAAAAGACTACTTTAAAAACTGTTCAAAAACAGTTGGAAAAAGAATATAACATTTATGTTGGAACATTGAAGTTGATTATTCTAAAAATTAATTAGTTCCGTCCTTCAGTTAATCTCTCATATAACAATCTGGGGGGACCTTTCCTCCTGTTTCTAGCTCAGCAGCAAAAAACTATTCCAAACTACTCTTTCGGGATGGGCAGGATGATGTCTTCTTTGGGCGCCCTTAAAAAAAAAAAACGAATTCATGGGGACCCACGGTGTGATTATATTTACGATTCTCGGGACCCATTCCTTCAGTAAAGGACTCGATTTGTTTGATTGAAATCGTATGTATTTGAGAGAGAGGGAGAATTTTCTTTATTCCAAAAAAAAAACATACCATTGAGCTACGGTAAATGTAAAAAAAACAATCACACAAACTGTACATGTGAATAGGGGTCCCAATAAAAAAAACTATAAAAAAATCTAAAAAAAAACTAATTACTAAAAACTTAATATTAAAAAAACTAAACACTAAAACATTTAGGGATCAATTTTTTTAAGCAGTTTTCTGCTAATTGTTTGAATAATAATTCTTCCAATTGAGTATTTTTTCAAAAGCCTCTATTTGTGAAAATAATTTTTTTTTACTTTCACTATCAAAAAACATTTTGGCTTTGTAAGTTTTTATTTTTCTTTGGGGTTTAAACAGTTAAAAACATTTTGTTTTCCCCATTATATTCTATTTTTCATTTCATAGGGAATGTCAAAGTTTATGTTTTAGTCAGTGCTGGGATTTTATTACGTGTATTGTAGTTCATGCTTTACTCTGTTAAAAAAATTTTTGGTAGAAATTACTTTTAAAAAAACATATTTTAATGAAACCCCTCCGTAAACATAAAGGGGGACGATAAAATTGTTGGAATTTTGAGGCTCCACTAAACAGGTGTTTTTTTACTGAGGTCCTCTCGTCTGTTTAGGTTTAAATATTATTCTTTAACTGCTTTTTTTTTTGATTTTTAGGGTAATCTTGGTCAAGATTTTAATTTGGATGGTTTGCTCCATAGATACTTATTCCATTTATGCTAAATGTGGAATGAAATGAGTGCGTTAGTAAATTTTTTTATTAGGGAGCCAACTTTGGTTGCATATCTTTTGAACATACGCCGTTAAGGCGTAGAATTCCAGTGATTATTTATTTAAATACATTGTTAAGAAACATGTTTATTTCCCCAAAGAAAAAGGATGTTTCCCATTCTATGGATTTAAACTTAAAAATTTTGTACAATTTTTCCTTGTGTTATGAGATTTCAATGGGCCAATTATTAAGTGATGGTTGAATGATTTGTGCCGATTTTTTGGTTTTGTCGAGGACAAAACATTTTGAAATTGGATTTTTTTTGGAATTCCAATAAAAAAAAAAAAAAACAGAATTTTATGATTTTTTAAGGAATTCTGCCCAATGGCTGCTAGCTCATTATAAGCAGAAAAATATCTCTATTCTTTCCATTCGTTTCGGATTTGGGGCCGTTAACTACCATATTAGGTGGTCTTCTGCATATATTACTACAATTTTACTTTGTTTTAATATTTTTGGTTATCCCTCCAAAGATAACAAATTAAAAAAGTAGGGGGTTTTACCAATATTGAGCCTTGGGGGAACGCCATACTTGATTTGTTTGGCTGGGCTGAGACGGACCTTTCCTTAAAATAAGTTGTTGCCTTGAATATTTTCTGTGAACTTGTTGTTTCCAACGTATTTGTTGGCTATTGCATTAAGATAGGAAAGTACTCCCCAATTTAGTTCTTTTTTTTACTATTCCTAAATTTTTTAAGTTTGTTTAACAAAACAGCAACATGGGATACTCTGTCATAAGGGCACGTCTGAATTAAATGCCAAGGAAAAATTAACCTATAACTTTTGTTTTTTTGGGCATCATACTGGAATTTTTATATTATTTTCAATTGAATTCCAATACTTGCTTGTAATGGTTGGATTTTTTGCCTGGTTAAACAAAAACCCATGATGTTCTTCATCTAATAAATTTATTTGATTCTTAAAAATTTAAGTTAATTTGATTGTAAAACCAATTACGTTCAAAGATTTTTTTGGAGGAAAGGAGGGGTTAGAATCGACACTGGTCTATAACAAGAAAAACTTCTTTTTATATATCTTTTTTAAAGTAATTTGGGATGACTTTCGTTATTTTTTAAATTTTGAGGAAAAAAATGTCCCGAAATAAGAGAAGGGAGTTAATTAATTGTTTGTTAACGGTTTCTTGATTGGAAATTCTAACTAAACCTTTAATTACTGTCATTGGAATTTCTTCCATTACACCGGGAAGGAGTACTTTATTTTCAAAAAGAGAGAAAAACGATCTTTTCTACTTCTTTTCAGTTACTGGTTTTTGAAGGAAAAATGTAAATTTTTCATTATTGGTAATTGGATGTTTTTGTTGGGGCTTGACTAATCATTTTTGTGCTTTATATTTTGTTTTACTATTAAAATTTGGTCCAAAAAAACCTATAATTTATAAAAGGGAAAAATCATTTAAAATAAAAAAAATCAACAAATAGCTCTTTGGAATTACTGATTAGCAACCCTTCTTTTGCGGCAAGTGTTATGTTCTTAATTTTCTAGTTGGTGATATTCTCTCAAATATGCGTTAAAACTATACTCCAAAAGTGGTTTTGGCTTTATTTGGAGGATCTTAAAAAATTTTGTTTAATATAATATTTTTTTTGTGTGGCTGGCAATTAAATCTTTGATTCAGTGATCTCCTTTTTTTTATTTAATGATTGGTTTTTAAGGGGACTTAAGTTTTTGGAGGATCTAAAACATTTTTTTTCTAGTTCCACTAAATTCAGTTTTTGTTTATTTTCCTCAGATCATTTGGTGTAACCAATTTTTGGAGGTTTTGAATGGGTTTTTTCTGTAAAAACTGTTACTTTTGGGGAAAAAAACTTACATCAAAAAATTAATAGAAAAAATGTGGTTATGAAAAATAATTGTTCATATTTTGTTTTTCTACAGGGGGCTCTGATAGGACTTTCCAACCCCCACTCTTCATGCTTTTTGAGATTATTGATAAATAATTCATAATTACATTTATCAAACCTTTTCTACAATACTGTTTTTTGTGTTTTTTCTATGGGGGACTACTGTGAAATGTTCCATTATTTTAAGGATATTTGGAGCATCGTGGATCCGGGCAATTTTTGGTTACTAAAAACCAACCTTGCTAAATAACTTATTTACCTTTTTAAGATGGTAATAAAAATTTAATCTATGGCTGGACTTTTGAAATTTTGTGAGTTACTCTAGTTGGAAAAAATCTATTTTGTATATCCCATATTGTACATTTTAGAATATTTGCAAAACTTATAGGTATAAAATTATTATCTTCTTTTTTACCACACATTTATGTTTAGATCTCGGGGTAAATTATGGGACATTGACGTATTTTATTGGGCACAAAGAGTATTCAAATGAGGGTTTTTCCAAATATTGTTCCAGGAAAATAAGAGTTTATCATAAACAAATAGGGTCAAGGGGTGGGAGCTATATATACAAAGCCAAAAAAACCAAATAAAAAATTAATTCCCCAATTTTTTAAATTCTGTTCCAACAACACATTCCAAACTCTTTTTTTCTGTTATCACTTTCCTGCACCTCGGGGGGATCAAGACAATTTTTGCTTTTAGTAATAACTTATTGTTTTGAGGCCAAAAAGTATTAAAAACCCCACACCACCAAAGGGAAGCACCTTTTTCGAGAAAATAGAAAAAAACTAAAGCCTCACTGGTGTTAATTTTCTATGTTGAGGGGGGGACCATGTTTTTCCAAAGTTCCGCTCTCGGTACATTTTATGTTTAATATACAGAATTAATTGACTGTGAGGTATTGGTTTTTTACTCCACAGTGAACACGGTCCAAAAAAAGTTATTATAAAACTACTAGTTTGAAAATTGGGTTTCGTATTACTGTAGGATAAGAAAATGATTTTTAAAGCTCAGGCATATATAATTTAGAATAGAAAACCTGTTCGGGATTGTAAGGATTTTTATTTTAAATGTAACATAAATTAAAAAATTTCTTGTCGTGTTTAAAAAATGTACCTGTCTTAATATTAACAACAAATTTCAGGATATGTTCAAATAGTAAATGTATTTTAAAATATGTATAATAAAAATGAATAATATGATAGTAAAATTGTAAAATTCATAAGTAAAATGTCTATTTTTCCATTCATGTTTATAAGACACTTTGTGCTTGCTTGATCAAAAATAAATCTCAAAAATATCGCAAAATACTTTGCATAGGCTATAAAATGTTATTTTAGTTAAAGACCCAGGTTATAATGAGACAAACTCCAGTAATTTAAATACTATTTAATCAATGATTAATTAAGCTCTATTCATTTTAGCCCTAACAAAGCTTTAAAATATGTGGATTTCAACGTTTTTTTCTTTCCTACAAGAAAGTAAAAAACATTTATGTGAATACATGACACACTTAAATTTACAAAAAGTTTCTTTTAATTTGTGGATGGTTAAAAGCCAATTATCTTCTTGTTAAATCGTGTGTATAATCTACCTATGACTACACAATTATGTATTTCCAAAGGTAGTTTAGTTATTTATCTATAAATGTTAAATTCAACCACACTTCTTAAGATAAATTTAAATTAATTAGTAATAAAATTTACAGAGGGCTCAGAGTTCTGTCTTATATCTAAGCAGCGTTAGGCACATTTCTATATTCAAGATAAGCTGGAATAGTTCTTTTTAATTTTTGTCAAGGGAGCTTTTTATTTTTGGTTGATTCAAATACTGAAAACAGGGAATAAATTAACAAAACAAGTAAAATAATCAAGATTTTTTATCTAACAGCTCCAGAAATGGTGCACACTATTAATCATGTGATCCACCTACTTCAACAGTTTGGATATGTCTGTATGCAATGGCTGCAACGTATCCCCTTTTTTCTAGCTTTGATGGACAACGTGAAAGACTACATATCCTTCGTTCCACACAGGTACGCTCAGCCACGTATATAATGTCGGTGAAGGTCGGTTTTCGGTTGGGATTTTAAAACCATTTTTGAACACAAGAAGTACGATTGTAAGGTGTGTGCATTGCAACTTTAAGTATTAAAGAGCCCCAGCAACTCACCATGAAAAATATTACACGACCAAAACACTTTAGACGACAAAAGGCTTTTGACAGCGAGTTTTGGAATGGTTTTGAATTTTTGAATTTGTTTATAGTTGAAGGTTACAGTTTATATTTGTATTGATTAAACCAATACCAGTTTTTGATTAATGCTGATAGATGAGGTCATACAAAACGTAGATAATACTGTTTTGATCACTACATGTTATGTGGTAGGTATTTGAAGCAAAAATTGACTGCCACCTTATAATTGGATCCAAAGAAAAATTTGCATTATTGTATTTTGCAAAAAAAACCAAAATTCACATAAATATTAAAAATATATAAGACGTTGGTGATATTTTAAACTGATTGAAAAAAGTAATCTGTGGACTGTGCAGAGCTTCCACCCAACCAAAGTATTTTGTTCCTCGAAGATCAAACCGAATTCGGTGGACAACAGCAGATTCAAACTAGGAACTTTTCTTGTGTACAAGAGAAGCTAAAGGTTCCTCTAAGACTCGAGAAACACCGTCCTGCATGAGATGGTTCATGCCATGGGCCTCCACCACGAACCACAGCAGGCCTGACAGAGATTGTTACATCTACATACCACCTCAGTGTGAGTAGGGATTACACACGTACTAGTGTTGAAAAATATTGTAAAAAAAAGGAAAAACATTGTTCGTTATTTGGGAAATTGCGATCAAGGGAAATTGGCAGTCATAAGAGTAAAAAGAAAGGAAAAACTCTCCTGTTTTTGTAAATCAAAAGAATGATAGAAAGACGACAAATTCTTTAGGCAGCCCCGTTTATTAAAAATATTCAAGAATGGCAGCCATTGGTAATTTTATTTAGAATATTCACACAGCAGACCAAAGGCTAAACCGTTTCTAATCACAAAACCCAAAACCTAGTTAAAAAATTTATATTAATTCAATTACGCATATAAAAATATGCTGTGGACAAGTTGATTAGCAATCTATGTTTCGATTGAAAATATGATGTCTAGCTGTGAGGTTTCTTCATTATTTTTCTAACATAAAATTCTAAAATATAGTGTAATTGTTTAAAAACCGTTTTAAACCTTATATTTAAAATTTTAAATTTTTAAATTAAAATACTGGTTTCAACTATATTATTACCAAATATAAGAGGAAAAAACCTTTACCAAAACATTTATGAATTTTGTACAAGTTTTATCACCATATATTGCATGTGCTTGATTAGCATTATGTATTAAGATTTTTTATAGGTGCATGGATTCCAATCCTGAAACAGTGTTCTAAATTTAGTGTAAAAATATAGCTAATAAGAATAACACGTACCTTCGTCAAAACAGTTCAAGCTGTAGTCATTAACACTACTCTAGTTTCAACTTCTAGTACATCATCTTCTTGCATCAGCTTAACAAGTATTTAAAAGCAAGGATTATCCATCTGGCTGTCATCATATTTTAAAATTTACGAACACAGCACAAAACAAAACGAATAAATAAATAACAATGAAAAAAAAACAAACCTTTATAGACTTTATTATAAACACGAATACTAAGTAGATAAAATACCGCAACTGGAAGAAGACCATGACAACTGACACTACATGATTCCCAGTTCCTGGTGCCTACGACGACGTTATCTTGTTCAGAGAAAAAGAATAACACAAAAACACTATCTGATAATAAAACATAAAATGAAAAACAAGACAAGTAACATATTATAATAGTATAGTAAAAAAATGACCTTAAATCTCAACGGCGATAACCTAGTCTTTAAGACAACAAAACCACACCAGGAAACATTTTGAGATGCCAAATCTCATAACTCAGTACAAAAAAGCTCAAACCGGCGTTTATAATCTAACTAGTTTCGATTGCTAACATAGTTTTTTACATCAGACAGACATTTCAAAAAGTATTTATAAAACGACGTAAGGGAATCCTTATTTTATACAATTTTTTAAAGAACAACATTATTAAAAATCAAAACTAATTTTATGAAATTATATCAGACTAAAAGTCTTAGTTTTTTAATAAACCATAAATGAATAAAAAAAGCAGGGTTACTCACTGAAACTAATAAATCAAATATGTACTGAACTATAAAATATTCAGTTTTCTTTCAGCTGTTTTTTTTTATTTGGACCTATTACAAAATAATTACCTAACTTTCTACTTTAAATTGCCTGTAGTTTTCTTGTGGAGTAATACAATTTTATATTACTTTTTTTTATAACCTCATGGTTGTTATCTTCAAGGGCTATAAATTTAAAATAAAAAAATATTTTCCCTATCCAAAAAATTTATTACACCACCCTTAAGAGCTGGCTGTACATAGTGGTCATCTTGATTGTAGCCTAATAAAGAACAGTGTTGAACTTCATACATTTTTACAAACGTAATCTTTAGTCTGGGTGGTCTCTTTTTCAAAGGAATAATTATCTTCACATCCAAACGCTTTTTACTTTTTTTTATTTTTTCTATAGGTTATTTTGAAAAAAATTAATTAAAATTATTTGTATTTCATAGTTTGAATAACCTACTCAAAATGTTATAAAACTATTAAGAAAATCTAAATAGACACATAGATGCGTATTAATTATATGTTTAAAAATGAGAAAATATTCCATAATGCTACAATAATAAATAAGAGCATAAAAGTAACCTGATGGTTAACATTGATCTTATGAGTAAAAACGCAATGTAGTTTCTCCTCTACAGCTGGCTCTTGAAAGGACCCCATCAACATTAACACCTTCTTTTAAAATCTGTCCTAACACTCCACATAATGAGATCCTTAAAGTAATGTGACGTGCCATGTGTGGCGTAGAGTATCCCATCTTTCATTCCTGTTGACACTCTGTAAAATACATTGAAGTTCATAATTTATTCCCATTTTATAATGCAAACGTTTTGTTTAAATAAAATTAATTAGACAATATTTGGTTATTTTGGTGACACCCCACCAGGGGATTTGAATATTCTAATGATTCTTTCAGTGGCTGCCAGACCATGGCAACACAAGAGTGAAAGGGATCCTATTTTCCTTCTGGGTTTTCCATAAGACCTATACAATGTAATGCATTACCCAACCTCTCAGCTTAGGGTTCACAAAGGTGTAAGTATGAGACCTATACTTGTTTTGAGAAGACTAAGTATGTTTTCTTTCTCTCCTCTCTGATATTTTATGAGAGAGATAGCTTCAACATGGTCATGACCCTACAGGGATATGAACAAGATAAATGCCAATATATGCCATAGTTTTTCTTTTCTGATCTACTTGTGTTGGGAAAGACACTATTGTGGAAAAAGACACCAGATTAATAACGATATATTCCTATAATATGAAAAATAGCACTGGAGAAAATATTGCTACAAGATTCTTAATGAACTATAGTAATAGAAATTTTACTTATAAATGTAGATGTGATCATTTCACATACTACGAAAAAATTTTGTGTCCATTTCTTTGAAACTATAGAACTATATTTTTTGTCAGATTTTTACAAATATTTCCAAAATCTTTTCTCTTGCAAATATGGAAACCTAAGTTACTTATTAAATCAAAGGGACAGAGCTGCATTTTTAAAAAATATTATGAGTACTTATTAAGTAATGGGTCATATTAGTTTAATCTTTACAAAACTTCACATAACAATTTTATAGATTGATTTCTACACCAAGGCTAAAATTTGAAACAAATATGATCAGAGGGAGTGATGAAGCCCTACAATATAGGCAGTGAATTACACGACCGGTCTGAATCTCTTATCAAAAATTGGCAAGAATATTATATGGTTTATGTGTTAACTAACACAGGATTAGTAATAAACATGCTTTGAGATAAGAGATTACAGCCCCAAGGTGAATACAATAATCAACAACACAACTCTGGACGCCTGGCGTAAATCTTGACATAGTAAAATTTTATTCATTGATCCCAAATTCCAGGGGGCCATTTAAAAAAAATATTGTCAAATATTTTTCCTTAATATGGAGAGTTTTATTTTATTCCAACTGTTATAAGCAGATCATTTTGTGCACAACATTTATCACAATAAAACTGTTCTAGGCAATTATGTAGGTTTATTAGTTTTAAAATTTGCACTTTATTTTAATCAAATACTATTTTATGATGAAAATAATATTGTTTAGTTTTAGCATTGTTAGTGGGGGCAAAAATTGGGCAAAGGCTGCAATAATAACTTCTGAGTGTAAAGGTCAATTATCGAATGTTACGTCTGTACCAGAATACAGTGAGGCTAGGGACGTCAAAAATGTGACTCTGTCTGAGCTCGATTTACACAAACTGAACCATCTCTACTGTGGGCGGAAGAGCTACTGTGAGGAACATAATACATGTGCCCACCTTCTATGACTTCGCCCAAAACCGATCCACTGTGCTGGCGCAAAGGGCCGAAATATGCCAGCGATCCACGGAACTTCTCCAATTCATTCAGTGATGATGACGATATAAGCGACGGGGATGAGTAGGTTACTTCTATAATTTTTTAATAAACCAGCGTTTTTATATTCTTTCTTGATCGGTTTATTGTTGTCTTTGGGTGGATAATTTTTTATTACCTTTATAATTTTTATATTATATGAGGTTAGCTACAAATTAGCCACAGCTCCCATATAGTCTATATAGTCACTGAGTGAAGTTCATTAAGCAGATTCAACCAAAATCTTCATTTTTCAGGTCCTAGTAAGCAGTAACTAAATTATTATTGATCAATTAATAACATTCAAATAAAGCAAAAAATAAATACTTAAAGTTATTGGGGTGAAGCGCACAGGAGGAGAATTTATCTTGACTTAGAAATATATTTTAGGAAAATAAATCAGAGCTGATTGGTGGCTTAACCTTACCAACACTTGAGTAAAACCTCTTAAGTAATGTGATATTAGTTAGTTATAGTAGTTTAAGTTGAAGCCCTTCATATTTTTACAATAAAATAAGATTAAGAAGTTACATCTTGTGTTTTGAGATGTAAAAAAAAAAGGTTTTTGTCAGATACAAACCAAGTAATAGCACGGAAATTAACAGAACATAAATTTTCAGTTTCCCAATACTAATTTAGTATTTATAATTTTCTTTATTCTAAAAACAAAATTATATTTTCTTTATGTACTATGCTACACAACTGGGTATTCTTGTTTTTTGCACTTCTATTACTTCAAAATTGCTTATAAGGGCAGAGAATGAAAAAAACACCTATTTCAGCCCAGTCCGGAAAAAACTTGATCCTATTTCTATATTCTATTGTAACTTTACTCAAACTACTAAGTCCGCACTTCCACTCCTGATTTCTATCATATTCCTTCACTTAATCAGTATAATCCTTACTTTATTTGTTGTATTTGTCAAAATACAGTTGAAGATATCTCAGTCTTATATTTTAGAAGATATTAATTTAAACAACAATAATCGACTATCCATACTATGAGCAGTTAGATAGGATTTCCAGAGTTCTAAATTTGGTTTTCAACAAACATTGATAAGTGTTTGCAAAGTCTACTAATAATAAGTATTTTCCTCCCAAGTCTCAGGACCCCAAAGGAAAGATAAACAATGTGAAGTCTATTATTTAATTATATCCTATCATTTTTAATAAAACTTTCGGATTCCTTGCAGTTTCAAATTGATTAATTTGAATACTCATGAGCAGCACAAAAACTTTGGTGAATTGGTTTTATATAAAATAAATTGGGTGCAAGACGGTAAAGTGTATGTGCGCCTTCTCAGCCGGATGATGGCTAGGAGAGTTTATTCACTTTTCGGTAATTTTGGCCAGCAAGCAATCCAAACTGCAGTGTATGATTTTAGCTCAGCTTATTCCAATTATAGTAAAACAATTTAAATCACAAACATAGAATAGACACAATTGTTATTTCTCTCATCTGTTTAATATAGTGTTCGTTTAGAGAATGTTTAATCAGCTGATTGAAGAAAGAAAACAACCTTAAAATAGGTGTTAAACATAACTAATATATTGTCATATTTCTATTATCCCTAATTTTAGGTACAAGTTTAGAAATTTGTCAGTCAAATATACTGCTTCTATCACCACAAGTATATCTTATATCAATATGGCTTTAAGAGAAATTGTTCAACTACATTAGGTTTTATGGTTGGCTTAATCTTAAATAGACCAGGGAAAATAAAATTTAAAAATATTCTGTTGATTTGTGAAAAGCTTTTGAATGCTTATTACATAAGGTTATTGAGTAAAGAATTGAAGTGCAATATTCCATTGCTATATTGAAGTTTTTTAAGTAAAATATCAAGGAAACAATGCAAAGTGTTCATATAAATAATTCTAAATAGCTCAAGTTTCAGTTGTTGGGATCTTTTTTATTCTAGATTGTAATGTATTAGCAACTTTTTATTTTGTACTATTGACACATCTTATCAGTACAACCTGAGTATTTAGAGTAATTATATCTCAATTAAAACTTACTTATAAACTAGCAAAAAAAACGTGGTATTCAATTGATTAAAATAAAATTGAATCAGTATTACTCAAATAATAATATACTGAGAGGAGTAGTAAAATATCCCTATAAAGTTCTTAGATCTATAGTAAATAGTGATCTATATTGCCTAAAAACTCTCATATAGTCAGATTTATATACAAAATTGTACAAAAGTTTTTTATTTTATCATAAAAAAAATATCTGTGGAGTCTTTTAGTAAACTTTATTATTCTTCTGCTCGCTCATGACATCCATTTGAGGTAAATCATCCATTTCGCAAAATAAGGCTTTTGGATAATAAGAAGAGATTACATTACCTGCACATTACACATATATTGGATTCATCAAAAACAACTTTTATTTTAAGACACAAATTCATCTTGTTTTTTATAAAGAGTTGTTTTATGTTATTGTATGTTAAACTGCTATATTTTGATACATCTCAGATGAGACTGGTTTCATTTATGACAACTGTCTCCTTTATTAAGAACATAAGGTTTGTGTAAATAAAAAATATGGTTTATAAATTGTTTTATATAAAGCCTTTTCTGTTCTACTGATACATTTTTTAATTATAGCTTTTTAGATAACAGATTTTTATGAGTCACTAGTTTCCTCCTATGGTGAAGAAATCATTATGTACATTATTTTAAAATTTGTTAATGATTATAATTTTTTATCTTTAACAATATACCTTGACAATATTCTTTAATATAATTAATGATGAATAAATTATTTATTGACTATTATTATTATTACTTGAACATGAAGTTCATACACAAAAGATCAACAAGATCTAGCAAAATTAACTCTTACATAACTATTATAAGCAAAATAACTTAATTCAGTGTGTTTAGAGAAGGGAGGTATGTCTTAGATCTATTAAAATCGAAGAACACATTGAGTATAACCTTCACGTTTGACTGCACTTGTCGACCCAGAATGCCTCCACTGGGATGATTGTGTCTTAGTTTCGACGTCATATCTGTAAACTCAGGTCTCATAATTTGTTATAACATGTTTCAGTAATTCTACATGGTCGTTGACTTAATTTAGTGACTCCTGAGCAACTTCCATTTGCTGCTGTTTTTTGTTCAAAAATTTAAACAATTTTTTAACAAATTTTACTCCTACCCGTTTCATTCCCAAAACATTAGAAAAAAATGTCATGGAATGAGCCAACTGATATGCCAACATCATCAGAGACTTCTATAAATCATAATATGGCGATCGTTTCATAACCATTTCTTCCACCTTTTCATGTTTTCATTGGTGTCCGGAGCATTTGTCATTTTCAATGTCTTCAAGGGCATCTTTGAAACATTAATACCGCCAGTAAACCATTGTTTTACTCACAGCAGACTTACCATAGGTCTTTATTAACATTTCCTGCATTTTGTTACACTTTATTTCATTTTTCACGCAAAATATAAATGATAATTCTTTGACCAAGGATAATCATAAAAAATGAGTTAATAAAACAAGTCTAACCTTAGCAGCAGCCACTTAAAAAGTAAACAATGAATACAGCTGGAAATGTTATTTTACTTCAGGAGCATGAGCACCAATATAATAAATAAAAACTTGACAATCAGACCCTTCAAACGCATGAAACTATATATTTTCATTCCTTTTTCAACACACCTCGTATACGACAAAAAACCTTTCATTTTAGGAATCAAAATCCAGTGAGTTGTATTCAACTACCTCTTACTAACTAAACATTTCACATATTATTTTACCATTTTTTTTCAATTGAAGAAATGCAACAATGTTTTGTAAGGTATAAATTAAAACAAAGACAAAATGTCAAAAAATCAGTTTTAATCATAAACATTTGCCATATGAAAACTATACAGTATGGATGTGTGTATCGACAGTCTTTGAAAAATAACTTCCTCAGAACATTTCAAGCTATTGAGAAAACATTTCATGTTTAAAAAAATGTGAACCTGTAACAACTTATAGTATAACAATACATCAAATAATTCAAAAAAGATTTAGAAATTAAATCTTTTACAAATATTTGTGAAGTAAAAACATTTGAAATAATTACAATAAATATTACAGTTAAGGGTGCTCTACCAGTAATGTGAAACAGCCTTTAGTAACATAAAGACTGATAAAAACTAATTATCGCAGTTACGTTTCTGCTTATAAGCGCAGGTGATAATGATAGTGCATCCTTCACTCTTACATAGAAGTGATAGAGGCCCCTATTGTAAAAGGATATGTTTTATCTATGAATGTATACCATGTCGCAACATGTACAACACCTAAACTTCGTAGTTAATTATAAAAATCGGTTTTTTTGTTGCTATATTGTTAAAGACTAGTTTCTGCTTCTTTGCCTAGCTTCTAATGGTTTGTTTTAGCATTTTAAAAATAAAATACTGTACATAGAGGAATAATTTAATATCAAAGATAGGAACATGAGAAAATGTTTTTATTTATTTGGTAATACAATTTTCCCACTCTTCAACCTCAGTTGTAAGATAAGCACTCTCTTCAGTGTCCCACATATCGCAACATTTGTGTTCACAGTCTTTGTAGATGTCTTGCAAGTCTTGCAATATTATCAAATTATCTCAGACCAAACCCATGTGAAAATCCCAGGCCTGAATTGAGATTCAAACCTAGATTTCCTCCCCAAAGCTAAAAACCAAGGTCTTTTATTATTACAATTTCACAAAGTTATATGAAATTCATAAGTGTGATAAGAGCACTATGAAAACACTATGTTTCATTCTATTAGTATTGATAAAACAAGTTACAATGTTATTTACAAAACTAAAATAATTTACTAAAGATAACAAAATGGTTTCACTCAACAATAAGAAAGACCATTAGTGAGTAAAATGTTGTACACTTTATTGAAGAGCACAATAAAATAAATTCTTTTTGCCATGCAGTGGCTGCGTTATGCATGGTGCCGCCGACCATGTTTTGTTCTATGTTGCTGACAGAGTATATTCTTGTACCCTCCCTACAGAAAATTATTAACTGACCTAAAATAGCTAATCATGACCTAGACCAGTTTTTGTTTTGAATAAGATAGTTTTTTGTTTGATTACTTATGTACCCCCTTTATACATATATTTCCAACATCATATTATTTATTTATAGATCAAACAAGAAAACAACAGAGCCTTGTCAATTACGGTCTAAACTACTCACTAATTGTAATAACATCATTAAAAAAAATATAATAAAATTACAGAGTAAACTGGATTTATATATATTTAACATTCAGAAACTAGAATTAAGAGTTGTGCAGAAACCAGGCTTTTTACACTGGACCTGTCAAACTACTAGTGAATAGTCACTTAAAAATATTTCTACAATGTCAAGCAACTAGCAGTTTTTTGCAGTCATCTTTTTAATCTAACTTATCCTACTGAAAATCTGATTTAAGTAGGGCAAATTGTATATTAGATTAGTTGGGATGTTTCACAGTTTAACTCAATGTATTGTTTATTGAATAATAAGGTGTAAATAAGTGTGCAAAGAAATTATAAAGCTGCAATACAAAACGTTGGTTTGCTATTTCTGTTCCGCTACTCCCAACAGAATGCAAAATAACGTGATTTTGTCTTCTACTTTTGACACGGGAAATTTTTGTTCAAGAAAAAGGTTAGCTACATCAAATTTATTCTTTAATAAGAGCATCTGCTTCAAACATCTGATTATAACCCTCTGGTCCTAAGAAAGACATCCATCCAAATCTCGGTTAACAGCAATCTCTGTAATATCACACCACTAGTTTTAACTAGTTGCTAGTATTTTGTTATTTTTATTTTTTACTATAAAGAGTTGTGATTATGTCAAGTAACATCAAACTTGTCATAGTGAAATTTTTAATATGAAATGTAGTTTTTGTAAAAACGCAAAAAATTTTACTATTTTAATAAAGAAATCAAAAATGTTGTAGGAAAGTAGAATTTTTTTTGTTTTTCACAAAAACCATTTTGAGGGGCATTTTGTGTGTAATAAAAAATAAACAAAATATGTCTATCTATTTTTCATAAGGACTATTTATTTTGTTAAACTTGTTTTGATTACTTTTCTTTTTTTTAATACTAAATAAATTTTAAATTGAAACGCAAAAGAAATACAACTGCATATAAATGTTCCTTGCAATGCATTAAAAAAGAAAATATCCAATTATGTACTTTAATTCAAGAATTTTACATAGGTTTGAATGATTATGTGCACAATAAGCAAAAGAGTGCTTGACATTATGGAAATTCAAACTGCCAGCCAGGTCCAGGGTTAATGTTAATTTTCTAGTTTTTTTTAACATTTTAAATTTCAAATAGTAAATTGTTAACCCTTCCCGAGCAAAACATGGGCACTGCCTAGTGTGCTGTAGTTCTGGTAGCAATACTAGACAATTTTATCCATACTTTCTATTTTCTTCAGATCCTTAGTTTGAAGTTTATTTTTGACGATGGAAGGATTGTGAAGGAAACAGGATTTTTCCAGACATTTGCCATTGTTCAGTGAAACAAAAAATCAGTAACACTTCTTCTTCAGATCTTTTAAAAAGGTGTTATGAATTGTTTTATCTCAGATATAGAACACAGATAAGGAAAGGGCCTTTGGTTTATGTTATAACAACTTGTTATTTTTTATCCTTTCCACTTATGAATCACAATTAATTTTCAATGAGAAAATATTTTCTTAGAGAGCACCCTCGTTCTTCAGGAGTTGATGATAGACAGATGCACCTAAATGTTTTTATGTAAATTGTACTCACAGTTCAAATTTTTATATTAAAAGTTTTCTCAGTAGCCTTGAAAACATGTTCTTGGTTATAATCAAGAACTGCCAGTAGGATAACAGGATTTCCAAAAAGGATAATGTGGATGCTATTTCTGAATAGCAAAGTTAAAAGTGATCTCGCCTGTAGTGGGACTGAAGACCGCTTTGTAGTCTAAGTGGCTCTGGGAAGTGACAGGTACCTGTGGGAGGAAGAAGTACACTCCTTGGCGGCAGTAAGGGTCCCAGGAAACTCTCTGACCAGGTTGGGGGGATGACTGAGGTCCTGTGGAGACTACTGTATGAGAATCAAGATGAACATCCAACCAGAGGGCAACTCCATGACAGGTTCCTGAACTGTAAACAGAAAAATTTGATATTTTAGTCAAAACACTACTAAATGTTTTTAACAATTGTCTAGGACCAATTAACAGATATTATAACGGAAATAAACAGGGTGCAATTACAGTAATGTGTTGAGTAGTGGAATCTCTAATAGGATCAATTACAGATAACGGAGATGTTCTGATGATACTGGTCACCTCAATATGATTATAATAATAAGTTATATATTAAAGCTGAGTCATAAATTAAATAAAACTTGTGTAGACAGATAACGTTAGCCATCACTGACTTTCAAACAAGCCATTTATTTCAAATGCGATGAATGAGCAAACAATATCATCAAATGGAAGGATTCAATCACTGTTTCTTACAAGAATAAAAAATGATGAAATAATATTGTACCTTATACACTCCTTGTTTGACAGTGGACAAGTATATTGGATAAAAATTTCTGAAATGTAGAAGCTGCAATAAATTGCCTAACGCCAGTGTTCCAGTTCAACACTCTATCTCAGTTGATAACATCTTCAATAAATTCTTACCAATTATTTTGTTTGGAAAAAATTAGATGCATTTAAAATTTTACCATTATTTTACAACCTCAAAAAGAAGTAAAACCAGCCTACAATTGAGAATAAAACATTCAGTTTGATGAAACTGATCATGTAAATCGTGAGCTACATAGTTTCAGTACCAGTGACATCACTGTGGCCAATGCAATGTAGTAACACTTTTCTTGTAGTATCAAAAGCAGATGGCAGTGTCTATTTTTGTGTCAATTAACATATAATTCCATGCAGTTAAGAAATTCAATGATGGTGATCACAATTTATATAATTTCCAATGCTTCTCATACTCTAACTCAACATATAATCCTTAATTCAAAAGTTTATAAGCAGGATAGCACAATGCAAACATTATCTTGTCACAATCTTAACCCATTAAGGACTTTTGCCCATTTACGAGGGCTGTTCAGAAAGTAACCTCCGGTCGATTGAAAAAAATACACCAAGTTAAGTAAAAATATTTTAATATATACATCTTACAACTACATCTTTGCACTATTTTTTTTCGACATAGTCTCCATCACGATTGAGGCACTTATCGTATCTCTTCACAAGCTTTGAAATTCCTTCTGCATAAAAATCACCCGCCTGTGCCTTGAGCCAGCCTGTGACCGCATCTTTGAGCTCTTCGTCGTCATCAAACCGCTGGGACCCGAGCCATTTCTTCATATGCATGAAGAGGTGATAGTCGCTTGGCGCCAGATCTGGGCTGTAAGGTGGATGGTTGAAAACGTCCCACTTGAAGGACTTAAGAAGGGCTGTTGTTCTGCAAGCAGAGTGAGGACGGGCGTTATCGTGCAAAAAAAACGATACCGGAAGTCAGCATACCACGGCGTTTGTTCTGTATAGCCCGTCGTAATGTTTTTAGTGTTTCACAGTACAGTACACGTCTTGATTAATGGTCGTCCCACGTTCCATGAATTCAACCAACAACACCCCTTTGGCATCCCAAAACACCGTTGCCATCAGTTTTCTGGCAGAAAAATCTTGCCGGGCTTTTTTTGGTTTGGTAGGCGAATCTGAATGTGCCCACATCTTTGATTGTTCTTTTGTCTCAGGGTTTACGTACTTAATCCAGGTTTCGTCACCGGGTCACGATTCTGTTTAACAATGGTTCTCCTTCGTCCGCATAACGTGACAGAAAGTCTAATGCAGAGGCCATTCTTTGAGTTTTTGTGGTGGTCGGTAAGAATTTTGGGCACCCATCGTGCACATAACTTACGGTAACCCAATCTTGCTGTCACTATCTCGTACAAAAGAGTCTTAGAAATCTGTGGAAAATCAGTAGACAACTCCGCCATTGTGAAACGTCGATTTTCACGAACTTTTGCATCAACTGTCTGAACGAGTTTCGTCAGTCACCAGGATGGTCTACCACTCCTCTCTTTCATCATGAACGTTTTCTCGTCCACTTTTAAATAAACGTACCCATTCACGGGCAACTCCTTCACTCATAACTTGTGGTCCGTACACGGCACAAAGCTCACGATGAATAGCTGCTGCAGAGTATCCTTTGGCTGTAAAAAACCGTATAACAGCACGCACTTCACATTTGGCGGTATTTTCTATTGCAGCACACATTTCAAACTGCCACAAAAACTAAACTAGCGCAGGTACGATGTTCACTCGACTACAGCTTGATGCCGACTGACCTGCTTAGTGCGTGAATGCACAGATGGGCGCGCTACTCCCTCCACTACCCGCACTGTGACCAACCGGAGGTTACTTTCTGAACAGCCCTCGTAATTCGTCGCTGACTTATGGCTACAAAAGGGTTGCTGAAGAGTTACTCCGTTGTACAATAATGACCAATTTTATTTTTTATTTTTGATGAGTTGCGATTCAATTACCAGAAAAATGGTGAAATAAATAATAGTACTTAGTTTCACCATTTTACACCGCTAGATATAGTGAGAGCATACTGATTGGCTTATGAAGCATAATGAGTACCAGGAGTTTTGTTAACCAGTGCAGTGATTGAGATGTACATTAGTGCACGACTCCTTGCTTTAAAGATTTCCATACCGGAAAACTAGTAAAACCCGGCATTCATAAGTGTGTGTGTGAATAATATACATAATGCATAAGACACATTCATATCCAATTCAACAAAAAAAGTAAAAAGGGTTTAGTTATTTGCCAATTTTAAGCTTAAGTTATTGTTTGTTCATTTTCAATATGCCGTTAACAGGTTAAAATTCTCACCAATTTTTCTTCACCTTTAAATCCAGTGGTGTCCCAAGACATTTGTGTAGTGTCAAGTCAAACTACTTTGGAAATTCTCTCAATTTTTTTTATATGAATTCTCATTACCCAACTGTAATGAGTTTTTGAAATGTTTTGAAAGTGTTTGTGATTATATTAACATGCCAACATTGACAGTTACTGCCCCATCAGTGATGTGCAAATTAAACATCTAAACTAATAATGCATCTCCAATTTTACGTTTACATAATAACGGCCACAAGTGAAATCCATCTTTCTTCCAACTGAGCTGGAAGTGATATTTTTGTATTATTTTTATTCCAATTTAACGAAGTTGTGTTAATTATAGTAGGCAATACGTTAGTTTACAATAATTTATCTCTTATGCCCGTAAATAAATTTATATTTCAACCTGCTCTCATACAAAATTTTGTAATGTTACTTTAAAAAATGTTAGGTTAAATGGTTTTCAAACTGGTACATAAAATTGATAAAATCTAGTTTCCAAATAATTGACTATACACAAAATATTTTCTGACTTTCATTGAACTATTTGGCACTCACACTGTGGTGGTGATGGTACCCCGAACCTCCACTTCAGACTGAGGAACGACAGTAGTGAGGTCAAAGCTTATCAGCTGATGACTGGCAGACAGACAGACTCCAGGGTAACTCCCAGAGTGGCTGCACTTCCACCTCAGTGTCACTCACTGTACTAGCACTCTTAAACATAAATACAATTTATTTTCTACATGGTATGTGACTTAAACTGAACCCATCTCATAACGTAACCATTTTCTCAATGTACTTTAATATAAATGACCAATGAAGATAATGCCATCCCAGTCCTCCTTTTTCATACCTAACCTCAATATCAATAATTTCAGTTCATCAAGACACTACGACCTCAAAATGGTAAAATACATGGGAGCATTCTTTGTCTCACTTAAAAGACACAGGATTGTTTTTGTTTCTGTTATTGCATAGTTCTTAGTTCTTTTAGTCAGATCTGGTATAATAGCTAAGTTTAGTAATATTTGCTTTATCTTTTCATTTGCTATTTCTCAAAATGGCAAAACAAGAGCTTTTCTTGTCATTTCGTTGTCGCAGGTTAAGTGTAAGAAAGGGCCATTTCATTTCTAATTAAATACCTCCATTTTCTTTCTTTAAAAAAATAAATTGTTTTTACTACAATTTTTATCACACGTTATAAGATAATTTAGAAATAGATATTAAAATTCCAAACTTAAAAATGTTATAATGAATTTTAAATTCAGTATCAACCACTGTTGTTAGTTACATAGGTTTTCATTGTCACTGTTAAGTAAGTTCATTTCATTAGCCATAAATTAATGACAATTTAAAATTATACAATCAAAGTAGTTAATCATGAATTGAGTATGAGGTTTTTAAAAAAGTAGTAACCATTAACAAATTACATACATCATACATTTTTCTGTCCAGTTACCACTAGTGCTGAGGCATTTATCACACCAACTTAATATATATCTATAAAATTCTTATTATAAAGAAGCCAGAACCAGCTACATTATTATAAATGAACATAGTGTTTTTCCTACAGAGCTACAGTTCCTTGCCCAATCTTACAAAGTACTTCTAAAAAATGCTCAAGGCAAAAACAGAACTATTGTATTAACTTCATGTTGACTAAAATAGTTTTTCTTCTTTTTTTAGAAAACATCTAATTGTTTAATGAAACAATTGATTAATGATATCATTAGAATGTTAAACAATGCCTGTATTTAACCCCTCTAACTGCTGGTCATTTTTCCTAACATGCTTTGTACATGCTTGGTGTGTTTAACTCTTAGCGATATAATACTATCAGTAAAACTGTTTCGAGATCTGCAATAATCCCTTCTTCAGGTAAATGGCTAAACTAATGGATGACTACAACCTAGGTTAAATCTCAGTTCTATTTGTTCAGTTTGCCAGTGAGCGCAGACTCATTGTGACCAGTATTCTGTAGTTTGGTTTTAATAATTATTATTTAGTTTATATTAAGTGCATGTTGTAGAGTTAGTGTGCATGGAGAAAAACACACAACATGGCTGTTGTGGTTTCAGACTTATGCCTACCACAACACTCTGGTATATTTTGTTCACTCTAGGTTGTAGTCCATGCATTAGATTAGTCATTTACCTCAAGAAGAAATCAGATTGCAGATCTCAAAACACACTGTTACTGATTAGATTGTATCACATTGAATGATGGCAAATGTCCGTAAGAGTCCTGTTTCCTTCACAATACTTCAACCATCAAAAACAAACTTCAAATGAAGTATTAAAAAACTATTTAAACCATAAAAACACAAAACTATGAAAGCCTCAATGGGTTAAACTGAATAACTTTCAATATGTCTCCATAGATTAGGCTAGTTCAATAGTTGCTGTTAAATGATATGATCATAACCTAAATTGAACACAAAGAAGATATATAAGATTGAGAAATAATTCCATCTCACTGATGACATAAGATCTGAGCACTGAATAATCTTTAAAACTTAATTCTAGTTTTCTGCTTTATTAACGATTTAAAACAGGCTACGTTAACAAGTCTGAAAAGTCTTCTAGAAAGATTTTCTCTGCTACCTGGATTAGTTTTGTCAAAGGCACTCATCTTGAAACCACTAATTGTGCCCAGTGGTGCCCTTATCTTGTGTAGATGATCAAACTGCATCGGTAAACAGTGGAGAGTCGCAGCCACGGGCACACAGGAGGCAGTGGGGACATTGTTTGCCGCAAGAACCACCATCGCAACACATCCCCACGGATACAGATTTAGGAAATATGGCTCACCAACCACAAGGTTCACGGAGCTTCTTATCTGTGAACGAAAATATCATCACAAAATAAATTATTGATTACAGACTTTAAAAGTTATTAGTTACAGATTTAATACAGTAAATGGAGTTACAAAAAAACTGCAGTAAACCGTATGTAGTATGTACATGAAAAGAACTATTGAAAAATTACCTTATCATCCAGTTTTGTAGAATTAAGTATCGTCACTTTTGACTTGAGCTTATTATCCTTAACAAGTCCCTCGATGACCTCACGAGACAATGCATTTTCCTCCACATGGTAAATCTGTAACATTGGTTTAATCGTGTATTTTTTAAGTACAGTTTGATTAAATCAAATTTTATTTCTTTTATTTAGTTTCTTTTGTATAATATACATTAGTTCTAAAATAATCAATGTTATACTTCTTTTCACAAAAGAGATCTATAAAAGGAAAGTTTTACAATTTTGTACATGGAAGAATATTTCTTATTTTAAATTTCTACCTTAAAAATACAAAATAATACCAAAAATTATATAAACCACTCTCTGGTTGAACATCATGTTTTCAAATCTAAAACACAATGATTTAATAATTGTTAGTGATTTAAAAATGCTTCCTTGTTTGGCATTTCCTTGTTTTATATCCTTTAACAATACTTATTAACTGGATGCTCAGGATTGGTGTTTTTCCACAATGCCTTAAGACAACTGTAACAGTGCCAATTTACAAAAAAGGTGACAGGTCTAATGTAAACAACTGCCGCCCGATTGCGCTGGTTCCTGTAGTAGTAGTATCCAAGGTAATTGAAAGCTTAATTAAACAACAGGTTGAATGTTATTTTGAGTACAATCACTTGCTTTCCTCTGAACAATATGGATTTAGACATAGTCTCTCCACTGTCAAAGCGGTTGAAAGCATTGTCTCCTATATCATTGGTGGCTTTGAAGGTAAAGAAGAGATTAGTACCCTTACTGTTAGATCTTAGTAAAGCTTTTGACGTGGTGCCTCACTCAGAACTTATTGAAAAAATAAACCAACTATGGGCTGGAAGGTGTTGAGTTGTCTCTCTTTACTTCTTTATTTATCTGAGGTAACCAGTATGTCAGAATAAGTGACCAGAGGTCTGATCTCAAGAGGGTGACAAGGGGGGTACCCCAGGGCTCTGTCCTGGGTCCCTTTTTGTTCACTGTTTTCATTAACGACCTCCCAAAATTTCTTCCCAACAAGTGTTACCATTATGCAGACGACACTACCTTGATGTGCTCCAATAGACTTTCTCAACTTAATCTATAGTAATGATCAATTATATGAGAGAGAGATCACATCTCTGGTTTTCTGCAAATGGCCTATATGTTAACGAGGATAAATCAGAGCATGTTATATTTAGTCTAGGTGCCAACTCTGAGAATAAGTCTGTGAAGTTACTAGGTCTTTATCTTGATTCTAAGCTCACCTGGAGAACACATACTGATGCCTTATGTACTCGGTTATCGAGAGTGATCTTTTTGTTAAAAAAACTGACATCCTGTACTAGTCCTAGTTTTGGTTTTAAAGGCTTATTTTGCCCTCTTTCATTCCCACCTTACAAATGGTACCCTTCTCTGGGGTAGCTCCAGCGGAGCTAGAGAGGTTTTTTCTGTGCCAAAAGAAGGCTGTGCGAAAAATTTTTAATCTTAGCAATAGTGACTCGTGTAAACCTTATTTTATAGAATATGATATACTTACACTCCCTTGTATTTTTGTATTGCAGAGTTTGATATATGTAAAAGAAAATTTAGAACAATTTGACTTAAGAAGCTCAATACATACTCATTATACAAGAAACCAAGACTCAATCAACCAAAAACATGCTAGGCTAGCCAAAACCCCATAATAGTTATCTGTATATAGGCATAAAGCTCTTTAACAAGTTACCATTAGAAGTTAGGGAAAATTTCATGTAATAATTTTAAAATAGCTGTGTCTAAATGGTTGAAGCAAAATGCATTCTATTCTATCGAAGAAATGTATCTTTTCAATATAAGTAATAGGATTTTTCATGTAGTTCATGCATGTATGCTCAGCATTTAAGGATATAACTGTACCATGTAGGCTATGTTAAGGTTTGTGTATGTGTTTTTTATTTGTATATTGTATATTATATATGTTTTAAGGACATATTTTAAACTCTATGACTTTGTCAATGCATCGTTTGTGTGGGATGGCAATAAAATATTCTTGATTCTTGGCTTTTATAAACCGCTATGTAACAATAGTAAATATACTAAATTAAAAGGATCAGTACAAACTTGTTTAGCTCCTAGAGTGCCATTAATCCAAGCAGGGACGTGTCACCCCAGGACAAACACAACTGTCAGGGTGTGATCAGCTGATGCAGCACGTTTCGGTACTTGTCACGTCTCGATGTGTCATTCAACATACCGACACGCGTGCGAGAACACGTCACATGCAGCATGCAGTCACACAGCGGCCTTTTTGAGCTCCTAAGTTCATCACACATCATCTTTAACCTTTTGATGAACAAGTTAAAAAATGTAATGATAATATCTTAAACTTATCTAATCTGTTTTTAATATCTAAATTAAAATAGAATTTTGTATTTTTGTACATGTAATGCACAAAAAATTTACTTGTAATGCAATTCAGTTATTTCAAGGTAGCAAAATTCACCTCTTAGTACTGTCTGAAGTCGATGTCAGATTAAACCAAAGAGAAAATTCATCATGGCTAGAAATGAGCGACAGTTGTTGTCCCTGTCTCACGGGTAGAGGGGCGGCAGGTAGTAGGCAGCTTGCATCCAGTGATCCCGCCAGGGTATGGAGTCAGGCCCAGGGGGGTGAGCTGGGTGGGCCCACCAGGGAGCACAACTGAGGACAACTGACCCCTGCAACAGAGAGGACTTCTTTTTTATATGCTGTTAACAAACAAACAAAAAACTGGAGAAGAGAGAAGAAATAGATATGAACGACACTGGTGCCCATAAAATAACAAAACTAATGTATTTATCAGTACATTTTGAAATTCCAACAATTAATTGATTTACATAAGAATTTTAGAACAAATTTGAAATAGAATACTTATTTCCATTTTATTTCTATAATTAGTTATGGCAGCAATACCACATCTATTAGATCTGGAGGTATAGACTACCTCTCAGAAAAATGGGGATTCCAGTGAAAATTTTGAAACTATGAGATACATTGACTTTTATGTATTTCTGAAGTGTAGGGGAAAGTTTTTCCTCGAAATGTGCTTATTTTTCAGAGAGATGAAACTGAAATGTCACTCCACCTCAAACTGAGCACAGTGAAAAAGGAGAGAAAATGAAGGAGGAAGACAAAAAAAGATTAAAAAAAACCGTACCTCTGAACGTTTATACTGCACCATAGGACACATCAATCAAACTGTAATTTTATTATTGATTAGATTTAGAGATACTTAGATTAGGTTAAAAAAGGGGATATAAGGGACTCTAAGTTCCCAATATGTCAACCTAAACTTGATGTGCACCCCAAGTTCCACTAGTAGGGCCTGCCTACCTCTGTACCCTCAATGAGATCCCAGAGCTTTTACACAATGCTGATATGGAATATCACCAGGATGTGAACTTCCTAACTTCCTAACCAGGATGGTTCTTCTCCTAACTTCAGGCCTCTCACAATCCAAAATAACGTCTTTAGTACTCTCCTATATGATTACATAGTCTAAACCTAGGGTTGTCAGTAGTGAGCCAGAAGAAGAACCGTGTTTAGTAATAAGGAAAATGATATGTATAGGTCTTTGTTTAGCTTCATCAGCCATTTCGTAAACTGGAACGTTGTGCCTATTAGTGTAACTACGTCAGTGTTCAACACTTAAACCACCAACCAATCTTATGATTGTAAACTTTTTTTCATTTTAAACTTCACAAGTTCATAATATGGTGATGGATGATTTTTGTATGGATGATAGGTTTATACACTTTAATCATTGTGTGCTAGTGTAATGTTGACATATATCATTAATTGAATTGCAGTTTACTGTAAATTTCGCACAGTTTTAAAAATAGTGCCATATATCAGTTTACTGCAAAATTTTCAAAGTTTTAAAAATAGTTCTTGGAACTAGATACCTGGGGATCCATGTCCAGAGACCACCACATGAAGACAACCTCAGCAGATCCAGAAGCAACGGCTGTGAAATGTGATCGTCGAGGAGTCATCTTCGGGAATAGAGGATCGACCGGAGAAGTCAAAACTGAAAAATACTAAATGCTACTTATTATGAAAGGATTCAATAACCATGAGTGTTTTGAACACATCAATTAAATATGATTAATTCTGACAAAGTTCTAGGTGTTTACCAGAACAATAAAAAACCTATACTAAATCCCCAAATTTTCTTAGAATTTTGTAAAAGTTTTAAAAACTTGTAAAGATCTGCCCGTCATGTTATATTCATGAAACAAATCCGTCATAATAATTGTAGCAAGCAAAAACATAAATACAGTACTGTAAATTGTTTATCAAGCATAAGACACTAAGATTTTGCAAAATTTCCAATAGTGGTTATTTATATTGGCCGACATTTAATTCTTCTACTATTTTCTAATTACTTTCACAAGTTACAATATTGAGAATATTTATAAAATCACTTTAAATTATTAGTGTAAATATTTTTATGTAAAACTTTTTATATGTACCTCACGGAAAATCTGAAAAGTAGATTAAACACCTATGGATAATTGCGAGTTTACTGGTTTACTGTGGTATATACCTTTTGTATGACAGAGAATATGAATAATAATACTAATGCTTTATGAAATAAGCTGTTTTTAATTGAACTCACAAAACCCCTTCAATGCAATTCACTCGGTATTGAGTATTTGTTTAAAAAATAATGTATTAAAAAAGTACAAACAAATTTTTAATTTAATAATAAATTACATTAAACCATAGTGTATGTAAAATAATATATAAACAAGATAATAATAATAATATTCGTTACGTTTATTTGTGAAAGGCAGTCTTACCTGAAGACAGGTTGAGGAGGAGCAATAGTACTGAAAATCAGATAGCTTAAGTTGGCTGAGCTGCAAGTCGTGAACAGCAGCTGCGCCAGGACACATGGCTACTGCGCCACACAGCTTTAAGGCACCCCAAGGATCTAAACGGTTCCACCCTCTGCATCACAGCACTCTCCACAACTTGTGCATACACTGTACCTGAGGTCGGCACCACCAGACAGTCTTTCCTGGAACAAAAAATCTGATTACCTTATAACAATCTGTGTTTTGAGTTTATACATTATAAATAATGTGGTGGATCAGCAATTGTTAACATGTCGACTGCGGCAGGTGCCCTAATACGCGTGCTGACTTATTAGACTATTTAATTTCACTCAGTAAAGAGCAGCAGTAAAAGTGTTAACTATGATGAAATGAGGTCTAACTGTATGGCAAGTTAGTAATGTTAGAGCTGTAAAGTAAGAGTCCCTCAGATTCTTGGTTAAGAAGCCATAACTTCTGCAGTCTAGATCTCTTAGTTTATCTTTCTTTGCAGGCCAGTCCCATGTCCGAGACAACTCTCAGACTCCCTTCCATCAGAATGATTTTGGTACTTTGGTATTATACCGACCACACCCTATTATTTCTGAAAATAAGAAAATAAAGAGAAACTAGCCTAACCAAACTAAAACACAAAACTCTTTATAAGCGAAAAATTCAAACTCCATTGGGGAACTTGCCCAAGCACCACTCATTGCGCCCGAGCGGGACTGAATAATCTTGCCTGAGTGGCACTCGTTCTGCTATTTCTAGGCACTAACGATCACGTACTTGTTTGTTTTTTCTGCTAGATCGCATTTTTGTGCCCTCATATCATGCACCCTTATAAGCAATTATTCCGTTTTGGTTCATTATGTTTGCACACTGGTACCATAACTAATAGCTTGTTTTATTATTGTTTACATTTTGCCCTATGCTCAATTTTTGTAACTTCAATTTTCTGCTTACATTCTATGTATAATGTTCTCAATGTTTAGTGTTTAACTGTTTGATAGTTGTTGAATGAGTTTTTAGTTCTTCCACTACCTCATGGAACAAGGCAATTTGCGTACTTCAGAAGTAGACAGATACTTGGAAAATGGTATTGAGATATCAAAAGATACTCAAAGACTGGCACAAAAGTTAATTATAAAAAGTAAATGAATGGTCGTAGTATGTAATTTAAATATTTTATTTTAATTATCATTTTAATAACAATTGAATGTAACAAGAGTTTTATCTCATCTTCTCCCAGACAACCAGTTCAGAAGCTTGTCATAAAACCATAAAAAAGTGAAAATATCAGTGAATTTTGATTGTTTTTTTTATGCTTTATAATTAAAGTAATCCAATAAATACTGGTTTTCCATGTAAAAAACACATTGTGCTGTTTAGAATTAAAAAAATATTGAAACAGATAAATAAAAAAAGTAATGAAATACTGACAGTTGCAAATTTGTAAATATATTCTAAAAAAATTAATTGGAGATAATCAAGAAACACTATTGTAGAGCAACCAAATGGACTACAATGTGCTGAAAATTGACTAATTTATCTCTATCCAAACTCATTCTATCAATATTTTAGTACAATCATGCATTTTTGCCAAAATCAATTCAAACATTCAGCCCTAGACAGGCTAGGGTTAATTGCTTCCTCAATGGGCTAAGGAATGGTGTGCCGCTTTACTAGGACAACCAGAACTGGACGGTGTCGACAAGAATTGCATTGAATGGATTGCCACCACCTCCGACCACCACAGGTACTGTAAGGTAAGAATCGAAGTGGTGCCGTGCTGTACCTCGTCTTTTGTTTTGCCATTTATCTGACCTCCATACCCTTTCGACTTGCTGTGTGTTTGCGCCGATCTTCAGGTCCCATGAAGTTGTTTTGTATTTATGACTTACTGTGTAATGAGTAAAACCAGCATCCTCCAATTCACGAGTTTTATACCCCTTCCAGCTATCTGACATGATAGTACTGCCCGGTTTAATATGTTAGGTATTTTACAATTTGCTCCATTAATGTCTTTACTCCACGGTTAGGTACTCTAACAAGAAATCTCTCAATTTTTCCCTACACAAACCGCCAAACACCCACTGTTGTGGCAATACGCATACAGCATAAATTTTTTTTTTTTTAAAATAAACTCTCATCTATTTCAACTATTTTGTTGTTTCCTCCGATTATGCTGGTGTTTCATGATTCAAACCAACAAACCCGCACCTCACACATGTAATGGTTCCAGTTAAAAACAGTTTTTTGACACCATGTCAACTCCCACTCACACCACTTCACTGATGTCCAGCTCATACACCCAGCTGTACATGAAACGAACAGCGGTCACAAATGGTATGTGACTACCTACAAACCATGAAACCAACCCTCAAGTCAACTTTCTTCAAACCATGGTCTTGTTGTTGCATTACCAAAAGGGGGTGTTTTCAATAGAATACAATGTCATGTTGTGAGCATTCGCGCTCTGTTTTAAACGCAGGTAACAAATTGTTGAAAAAAAACCTATTGCACCCTCTTCACTTCAGACTACTTCACTTTCATAGTACCATCCATCTTTCATTCGCAATTCAGCAAGACAATCAGATAGACCGCACAAGAACGCAGTGGACAGAGTACTACGACGCCACAAATGCCCGTCCAGCAGGAACTGACAGATACAGCTGTCAGCGAGGCGGGCCAGCCTCCAGGTGAATTCTAGTTGGCAGTACGCGGGGCCTTGTGGGTGTGCGTCACATGAGTAAACAATGTTTGAGTTGTATTGACTAGAAATGGTTCTATATAATTGTTGAGCAAAACACAACTAAATACAAAGTACCAAGATTCTTTCCTAATCCAATATTGCTACAGTGTGTTACAACTACAGACCTCTGCATTGAAAACATTGCGAGTCCCAGCAAATTGACATACTATAACTGAATCTATCATGGTTCACACATCCAGAATCCCTCTGACTCCACTCAGAATAAAGTATAGCACCCAAATAAAAATTGCTTAGCTAAAATAAATTTTTTGTTGATAACAGGAATTTAAAAAAATATATATTTTTTTTAATTTTAACTATGTTGGGTGTATTAACTTTTAAATTATTATTATTTTAGGAAATGTTGTGAAATAAACCATTAGATTATAAGTATCAATTTCTGTACAGTTTTATGGACAGTAAAATCACATGTACCTCCAGCAGATGTTTATGGGCATGGTTGAATGTAGCAATCGCACCCTCTCCAATAAGTTCTGTGTCGAAGACTTCAGTGACGAGAATGTTGTTCGCTCCTGTGGGGAATATCTCCCCCATCTCCTGCTGTCATCTCCGTGGATCGCTTGTGGATCACTCTGATCCGGTCAACCAATCCGTTTTTCCCGGATCACCTCTTCAGCACACTGGGATATCGGAGAGAAAGCCTGCCACATGACACATTAATTATTAAACGTAGTGGAGGACAATATAACAATATTACACTTATCACACATTTAAGTATTGATACTGTCCAACATTAATTTATGAAATAAAATCAATGATAATTATAATTTGGTTAAAGTGGATAAAGCATATTTACATCAGCTTACCAGCTGCAAGACCAATTTCCGTATTCCCTAACATAAATTTATAGTATAAACATTTAGGTTCCATGCTGCACTTTTACACAACCTCCTTTCCTAATAGTATGGAGTGTTATTCTATACATACATAACCACCAAAAAAGGGTTTCACCCAATAATGTCACAATAAATATTTTCAGAGAAGTCATTCTGTAAGAAAGTGTAGCATCTGTGAGTAATCTTTTCTAAAAGCAGAAAGTTAACTTACTCTAAAAAGATCATTATAATACGGATGCATGATTAGGGATCAAGTATAAATAATACAATTGGAACACTAAAGTTATCTTTATTTTACTAATCTAGATTAGAGTGCACAGGACATGCCAAGCAGAGGACCAGCGAAGCAAATAATATCTATTAATATTATATTGAATTGAATAAATTTATTCACATATCTAATATGTTACAATCAGTTGACGAAATATATGTATACAGTTAAAAAGACCCCACAAAAACTATATGATATGTGAATGGGGAGGAGTACCTTTATTAGTTCACTGGTATCTTAATTATTCGATGATTAACTGTACGAGTTACTATTACACAACAAATCTATTACAACTTGATTTAGTTATTATATAACGGTAGTTAATGTGAATGGATTAATGCAATGTTTCAGTTTCTAATTGTATATAGTTATCAGCTTCTTTATAATTGTGGTTGATTTAATCCATTAGTAATAAATTAAATTATAAACCTAACTATTTCGATTTTAATTTTGACATTTTTTGGCTC